>NC_051185.1:40636296-40896295 GCF_013339695.2 Rhipicephalus sanguineus
GAAAAAAGAAAGAAAGAAAGAAAGAAAGAAAAAGAAAGAAAGAACTCTGGATGCGTCCAAAAGTCATCGACAGCAGGTGTCATTAAAGGAACATAAACGGCTAAACGAAATCCTCATGCTTATCATCACCAGCGCGTTGAGCTATGACGAGCAACGTGCTTTTATGTACATACACTGTGCGCGTTAGTACGAATTCAACTGTGAACTTATACCAACATGCCCAAATGGCAGATATCCTAAATGAGAGCAGCATTTTGGGCTAATTGGTGGTCCATGACATCAAAGAAATTGCGCGACGAAAACACGGACAGAAGAAGACAAATGGAAGTACAAACACAGCGGGGCACGTGGGGATGGCGCTGTGTTTGTACTTGTCTTCTTCTGTCCGTGTTTTCGTCGCGCAATTTCTTTGATGTCCTAAATGCTGAGCTGTCACGCCGAGGTCAGTCAGAGGTTTGGCGCTTTTGCAGTTGGTTGGCCGTACCACAAAGTATTCAGGGCCTGCAAAACAATTATTCCGTAACGCTTATAGGAATCACGAGATGAAACTAAACAATAGAGAAATACATTCACAGCAGTCACGATTGCTTTTTGCTTTTTTCTGCCTTTTTTTTCTTGGAAGTTGTTCCATCCATGTAAAGCGTCGCTGCTTTCAACTTCAAGCGAAGCTGCTTTCTTAGGTAATTCCTTCTTTCGTCCGTGTTTCTGAAAGCGGTTGGCACGCAACACTCGCAGGACGTGCTGGCCGACTTCTGCGCAATGCCCCACGTGCCCTGCAGGCCGCCATTTTACGACGACGACGCTCCCAGAGCCCCGAATGAAAGGCTGCTTCGCCCCCCCCCCCCCTCTCCCCCTCCTTGTTTAACTCGCCTGCTTTCAAAAGCGGGCTACTGACCGAACCCAAGTTCAGCGCGGAAGTGAAGAAACCGTGCCGGCCTTCTTCTTCAATCGCACGCAGCAGGGCCCGACCGGGCAACTCTGCAACCACCGAACGGGCAGCGAGACTCTTTCACCCCCACCCCGCTCACCACCCTGAGAAGCAACAAGCGGGTCCCCATCTTCTTCTTCCAAGAGACGGAAAGCAAACACGCCCAGAGGCTGGTCGTGGCTCGAACGAAACGAGAAGCACAACGACCGCTCCACGCTGCCCGAGGTCACGCCGATGACGCAACGGCATTTCGGAGATCAGTCGGCCGGTCGACCTAGTAAACCGTTATAGCTCTCCCCCTCTTCCCCCCCCCCCCTTTACCCCTCACCCAACCTGCCTTCTCCACCCATGTTCTTACCTGAATGGAAGGACGGCGAATAGAATAAAAAGGCAAGGCAGAAAAAGCAACGATAAGAAGCCGTCGCCAGAGAAAGATCTCGGAGAATCGGCGGGAGGCCCTCGGTAGCGTAGATGGCAAGGCCGACCTATAGGGTGCCCCGCCAGGGGCCGGTACTTTACTTTCGAAGCTCTGCGTTCGGGACCTTACAGGGAACTACGACACTGCAAAGAAGCACTGTGATTCAATGCCAATAATGCACTATAAGCAGCGGCGGATCCAGGATTTTTCAGATGGGGGAGCGCGAGTCAGCTTATGGGAGGACCTGATGAGTCCTATGTTTGCTAAAAATGCTATTGCTGGCGCAATGCTTGAAACATGAAGAAAGGACAGAGAAGAGACGGATGAGGGCCAAGTTCCTCTGATAACTTAGAAGACTGTAAGATAGGGCGTGTTGGTACAAGATGATTAAAAGTGCGTATCAGCTCAAACAACGACAAGAGTGTACAGAAGAGAAGACACATAGCGCTAAAGTTCTTTTCTAAGGGGTATACACTTAAAGATTAAAGAGGGGGGGGGGGGGGGGGGTGTCAGGACCACCGGACCCGCCAGTGGCTAACTGATCAGCGATCGCTCGTTGATGTCATTCGTTTTAGTTTTGACTGGTTTGTGTGTGCACTGTCCTTAGCAACGCGTTTGAATTTTTAGACGCGCGAGGTTCATACATTCGTTGTCATCATTTTGTGTTCTTTCGGTTTGTAGTTATTGTGGGCTCCTCTCACCTCTGTAAAGGTGTGGATAAATATACAAAGGCTGCTGCTGTGGCAACGGCGTCATTCCTTGCGCGCGCACCCCCTCCCACCCCCCCTCCCCTCTTTTGTTATGTGGCTTCCGTAACCCAGCTTAGTGTCATCCATTAACTGCTGCGACAACCAAGAAGATTTTATGTCTGTGTTCTATATATACCGCCCCCGTGCGACGTTGCAGTTGATAGTTGACGTTTGCGTGCATGGTCCGTCTCCAGTTCACTTGTCTGCACACTGAACTGCTTCTACCCACCTAACCAACTAGTTCTAACCAAAAGGCTCTAACCAAACTAGCTCACCTTTCTGACGTTAGAAGTGGCGCCACAACCTGGTGTAAATCAAAGAGGTGGTCACGGTGGTCCTGACCCCCCTGTGTTCAGGCTGGGGGGTGGGGAGGGGGACACTACATGGAACTGTCCTCCCTTTGATATTTGTCTTTCAAATATATTTGAATCGCTTGACAGTTAGCTATAACTAACTATCCGTTCGTATACTGTTGAGTTCGTTGTTCCGCGCATGCGCGGCATGCAGGGACGTAGGAATAAAACTTCCATAGGCGTGGCCAGGCAGGGGCAACGCCCTGTACAGGACCTGAATAAAGTTTTTTTTTTTTTTTTTATCCACCCATTCAGAATAAAACTTGGGTAGTGACTATAGGGTGGCGATGTGTTTTACCGTGAGAGCGTTAGGGCGCACGCTGGCAGAAAAAAGAAAACCATCTGCGTCAAAATTACAAAACGTCACCGGCTTTTTTGCTAATTTATTTCAGGAAAAACTTCGTTAAATCGGGTTTGGCGCCAACTTAGGATTGCTAATTCGGGTTGATGAGAACATTGAACTGTACGGCTACCTGAAGGGGAATGGAAATTTATTAGTTAGATCGGCAACTTCGTAAAATCAGGTTTGGTTAGATCGACTTCTAACCGCAGTTCTTGTTTCCGGAGCTGACCCAAAAAGCTGCTTCTGAAGCCCTGTAGGCGTCGTTAATTCTCCCGGTATTTCTCAACTGTCAAACGAACGCTTTACGCTACAGCGAATGCATACGCGGTGCTCGCGTGCTCATTGATGCGGAAGTGACCGCCGGTGAGGCGGAAGTAAACTGCTGCTATCAAATGCGGAAGAGCTAATGGTATGGATGCACCCAGGGCGCGACGACGGAGCGCGGCGCGGAACGGAAAGGTCACAGGTGACGCCACATCCATCACGGCCCCCGATGATGACTGGTTGAATTGTGCGCGAACTCGGATAACCACGATTTGACAAGGAGGTCGTCCGAAAGGCATCGACCGACGCAGTATATGAAAAAGAAAAAGAATTCAACGACGGTTACGATACTGCCTTATGCGAATTCTGAGTGCAGCTTCGTGTTGAGGCAACGCCAACTGTGTTTGAAGTTTTGGCTATCCGCAGTTGTAGCAATGTAACATTCGTTACACGTTGCCATGGAAACTGCCAGCGCTCGTGTGCTGCGCACACCACTCTGTGCGTTGCAGGCGTCGCGAACCAAGCGAACCGCCGACAGCCGCGGCGTTTCTAGAGTCCGTTGTGAACTCCCTTGGGGCGCGACCTACAAGATACTTTTGCAAGGTACCCACTACGCCATGAATCGTCATAATTTTGCGAAGTAGGGAACAACTCATTATGCCATTATTCACCATTCTGTGGAGAAGCGAGATACCCGCTACACATCTGTAAGGTATTATGTGCATTTTGTTGATGCTGTAATGCTAAAAAATTATGAAAAAATGATGTTGATGCTGAAAAATTATGGCAGATCCGATTGCAGGCCCGTAGCCAGGGGGGCGGGGTGGGCCTGCCCCCCCCCCCCCCCCTCGCCCCGAAATTTTGATGACACATGGTGTTTCATCGGAAATAAATAATGAAAATAGGCGTTTTTCTCAAATAATCAAGGCTTTCAGCAAGCGCCTCCCCCCCCCCCCCCTGAAAAAATTTCCTGGCTACGGGCCTGGACGATCGTAATAGGTGGGACGCTTTAAACCACGCACTCGTTACGCTATTCGCATTGTGTGACGCCAGGTGTTATTCCACTCTTCTACCACGCTATATATGCATCTGTTAACGTGATTCCTTGCCCGACATGATGCCCGTATAGGGTCTTTTTGCGAATGACTTTCAAGCACCTGCGTGGCTCTGTGGTAAAACACGTGACAGCGACGCAGAGGGCCCGGGTTCAAATGCCATCCGATCCTGGATTTGTTTTTCTCATTTCATTTATTTTTCTTACTTCGCGCGATAGCGGTTACGGACACCGGCGGCGGTAGCGGTGGCAGCGGCGGCGGACAACTACGGCACTGTTGTTGCGATCTCATAACAGCTTTCGCTGTAAAAGTATTATGCCTTAAGGGCAAGTCTGTATCGCAAAAAAAACAACACCCAAGCACCCCGTACAGACGGTTAACCAACGAAACTTAAATGTGCGGCCCCGGCGTTTGCCACTCGTTTAATTCCGACGGTTCACGAAAGTCTTTCTCAATTATATAGTTATGTCTGTCCAGAAATCTTAATTGGTGTTTGCCGCCCGTGTGTTCCCTTCCACGTTTTTGGTGCACCAGTGGTGAGCAGTGGCATTTTCCCAATTTCTGCGGCACATGCGTTTTGCCCGCGGACGACTTCATTTTTTGGTGCACTCTAAAAAAATGTGTCAATTGACTCTCTTTTCATACATGTAAGAGTCACATGTGTAGCACTCCCTTTAGAGAGGCAAACTGGCGCTCTTTGGGAGAGTCATGCATTGACTCTCTATTGGAAAGTCGTGCGTTCCACGACTCTCCTAAAGAGGGTAAACGTGCCTTTCTAAAGGGAGTGCTACAAATATGACTCTCAGATGCATAAAATGAGAGTCACATTTCTTGGACTGTGGACCAGTGATGAGCGGGGGAGCTTGCCCAATTTCCGTGTCAGGTATACGCGCTAGGAGTTTTCGCGTACGTAGGACGGACGAATTTCGGTTCCGCCTAGCCATATACACCTTCGCTGTAAGAAAGATTTTATTGCGACGCATTCTACGTGGATGTAAACTTGTATTTCAGCAGCGGGTCTTTTGAGTCAGAACCAAAAATAAGCCTTTTTCCCCGAGCTAAAAAATGGAAGAAAAAAAATCTCTAAGTATGCAAATTCTCTAATTATGGCATACAAAATATCGCATGAAACTATAAACAAGGCGACACATAAACTTACCAGTGACAAGAACATATAAACAGCGACGACAACGAATAAAAAAATTTTTGCGAGTCACGCTTATTTTGCTTCTAATTTGATTCGTCATTTGTTTCTTCGTTAATACTTTCTTTTTGCGTATCTAAGTTATTGTTCATTTCAAATTATTGTTCTGGAAAAAGTGTGTATCTTTTTACGCATGAGTCCTTCATGGTCCTTGCAAGAACTTTCGAATTCGCCCTTCTAATACACTTATTAATGTGAGTCTTCTGGCCAGCACCCAGTAGTGGGTAGGCGCATTTTCTGTAAGTTTAATACCATCATAATACAAAGCCGAGTCAGCCAATTCTTTGAGCAGGTGGAGAGCAACGCAAGTTGCATGCCCTAAGTGCCATGCGACTGCCAACGCAGATATCAAGCAACTGAACTAGCCCTCCTGTTGATGATGCTATTGATGGTAAGGATGAATCGTAGCTTCACACTACGAACACATCGTTGTTTGTAAACACAAAGTCAGAACAAGGCCATGGAAGACAACAGTCGTGGCAGCCTGTGCACCGCTATCGAGGCTAAGAAAACGTCACTTCCGCCCCGTCCCTCGTTTCTCCCTCTTTTTGCAGCCTTCTTCATCACGACAGCACCGTTATATGTTGTCCCACTTCCCAAGTTGTTGGATTAGACGCATCGCCTAACGCGAAAACGGACGGTCAGTGGCGTCAGCGCGAGTGATTCAAAAATTCATCAATAAACTACGTCATCATGGCGTCACACATCGCCAAAATTTGTGACGTCATCATGACGTCATCACATGAAATTGTCGCTTGTTCAAAGGTGGGCCGATCCCGGAGGCAGCGCAAAACCAGGTGATGTGCACAAATCTCGCAATGCCTCAGATCTTGGAGGCAGCGAAAAACCACGTTAAGTGCAGAAAGCTTTCGGAGGTGGGGGATGATTAGTGCGTCGGCTCAGAAGAAAAAGATGGTGTTCGCCTACAAGTCGTCTTGGGCGAATACATAAGGGACCCCGTGTCGAGCTGCTAAGCTCAAGGACGTGGGTTCGATTCCAGGCCAGCGCGAACCCCAGGTGGTCGAATTATTCGCAGACCTCCACTACGCCGTCTCTGATAACCCGAGTCTCTTTGAGACGTTAAACCAAGCCAACCGACCAACCAACCAACTTTCCTTACTCACGAGTGCTCCCATAAAGTCTACAAATGCATGACACGTACGCATTTACAACAACGGTGGCTGCACCTGGCGCTGTCGTAACCATGTCGCTCCGTTACAAAGCCACATTACCATTTGCGCTTGCGAGCAACGCCAGTGTGCGGTCGTTTATGCTTACGTTTGTGCTTCCATCGCTTGGGCTGCCACCGACCGTGACGACCGTTCAAGTCTGGAGGCTATACAGCGCCATCAAAGTGCAATTACCGAGCAGTTTCGTTCGTGCAGCGTATGAACAAAACGGCGTGAGGCATAGGCAGTTACGGGCGTAATTAGGTGGTCATAGCGGGCAGGCGGTCCTCTCCACTGCTCGTCCAGCGGTCATTGCCAGCGTGTACCGTACGTGCACCGTTGGCCAATGTGCATAGCGGTGCGCAAAGTGTCCTTCGTCTTTACCGCGTAAACAAAGCGCACCGACGGGGAATAAACAACGCTGTAGTCTCAGACGGCCGCGTTTTAGATGATGCAATGAAAGTGAAATCACCGTGCTTAAAAAAAAAAGAAAAACTTACAGGGTTCCTTATGTATTCGCCTAAGACGACTCGAAGGCGAAAGCCATGATCTCCTTGTTTTTCTTCTGAGTCAATGTATTGATCCTCCCTCGCCCCCCTCCGAACCCTTTCTGCATCTAACGTGGTTTTTCATGGCCTCCAGGATCGGAGGCATAGCGAGCTTTCTGCACCTCGCCTGGTTTTGCAATGCCTCCGTGATCGGCTCACCTTTAACAAATCAAGGCTTGAGATTGGGCTAGTTGGTAATCCATCTTCAACAAACAGCGCAGGAGTGGACAACGTACAAAGAAAGGAAGAGCGCTTGTCTTCCTTCCTTTCGTTGTTCGTTGTCCTCTCCTGCGCTGTTTGTTGAAGTTTGACAAAGCGACGATGTCGTGGGATGAGAATTTTAGAGCGCAGCCCTTAGGCGCCCGTTCCTGCGTTGAGCGGCGTCGCCGTTGGCGTCGTCGGCGTAACCGATAGCGAGAACGGGTACGAAAGAGAGCGAACGCGGAGTCTGTCGATATCACGAGCCACTGGCGTGTCTAACCTCGCCTTCTTCCTCGGTCACGCGTGCTGGCCCCTCGGTCGCAGCGCGTGCGTATATGCAGGGCTGGCACGTGCACTTCGGCTGGCTTCGCTTGTGAGCCTGCAATGCAGAGTGGTGTGGGCAGCACTCAAGCGCTGTCGAAGTTTCGCTTGCTTCGCGACGCCTGCAATGCACAAAGTGGTGTGCGTAGCAGTAGCACTCGAGCGATGGCAGTTTCTGTGGCAATGTGTAACGAATGTCACATCGCTACAACTGCGGTTAGCCAAAAGTTCAAATGCAGTTGGCGTTGCCCGAACACGAAGCCGTGCAAGCGTACGGGTGTTCTCTGGCTGCGCTCAGAATTCGCATTAGGGAGTATCGTAATCGTCGCTGAATTTTTTATCACTCATGTTGACGCCGCCGACGGTCAATTTTCTCGTTTGATGAAGCATCTAAGGATTTCGTCTTAGAAGAAAAGAAAAAATTACAGCATATCCACGGGTGAATGATTAAGAGCTTGGGCGAAGCTCCTGAAGCAATCATGGTTACACCGTGAAATGTTCAGTGGTTTCGCCCAGCAGTAATCAAAGCGATACGCCGCTTTATTTTCCTCTTTTTCTTCTTTTTTGTTTTTTATTTATTTTTATTTTATATTTTTATTTGTCTTATTTTATTTTCTATCTCTATGGGATAGCGCCATCTAGTATATCGTCACCCAACTGCAGTTTGCATGCATCTCTATAAGACAGCGCCACCTATTGAATGATACGGGAGACGCGACGGCGGGAAAACGCCGCATGGAGCGACGACCGACCAGACGATGCCATAAGGAGCGCCCCTAAAATATTACTTTTAATGAATAAGTTATTTCATAGGAGCATCGTATCGTGATCGATTGTTTCATGTTCAGTTGTGGTTGCGCCACCTAACAGGCAGCATGAATCCTACGTGCCTGGGCTGCGGATGGCGGCCACTCATCACTCTTTATATTCGCTATGGACCCGCAGCAGACGTAGCGCTTGTGGATGGAGCCGACGCATTCGTGATAATCGCGTAAAGTAGGGACATTAGAGGCATGTTAGATGGTCTGGCAAACGACACTGTTCAGTAAACTTTTTTTCTCTCAGTATAATGGCAGCACTGTTCCTGAAGTAGTATGCAACAGTACACTCCGAATAATGCACATACCTTCTATCCAACAGGGCTTGTTGCTGAGCTAGTTGGCTCATTAGTTGAGGAAAAACTGTAATGACGGAAAGAAGATGGGGACGAAGAGAAGACGTGTCTGTCAGTTCTGTCTTCGCTTCGTCCCCGTCTTCTTTGCGTCATTGCAGTTTTCGTAGCGTTAGCTACACTGGCCGATCTCGAGCAGTTTCGCGTGGCAATTCGAGAGCCGTGCCGCGCATGCGCGAGGAGAAGTGACGTCACACAGCTCACGCTACATATATCCTGGCACAGCCGAGCTAAGCCACTACAATTTTATTCTTCTATCCAACCTTGTCTGTATAATGCAGACAACTTGCTATTAAGGCTCGTATATACGTATAATGTAAAGCCGTAATGCCATACACTCTAAGCAAAAAAAAAAAATGGAGCAGCTACACACTAGTAGTGCGAAGACTAAGGAAGCGGTGGAGCTGGTGGCCTTGCTCTCCTTCTTTTCCCTCCTCCTCACCCTCTCTTCCCTTTCCCAGCCCTTGCTATACTGTACTGTACTGTACTGTACTGTACTACTATACTATACTATACTATACTATACTATACTATACTATACAAGACAACTCCACTAACGTGAAACCCGGGGAGGTGCGAAGCACCGGTATTTCCCATAGGAACAGTCAATATCAATGAGAGGACAGCGTCCTCTCATTACTACAGGCAGCGTCCAGCGCAGACAGCGTCCATCGAGAAACAGAGCTCTTCCTGAGCGAACGCGCCGTCTTATTTGCCACTTGCTTTACCGTGACGGGCGACGACGGGAAACACCGTGACGGGCCACGACAACAGGAGACGCCGGCAGCTCGAGCGCGTAAGGTGCTTCGCACCTAAAAAACGCCAGGTCTGAGCGTAATGCGCAGAACCGTCATAGCGTAAGCTGGGGCAGCGGCCTTCATAGAGCCCGCTGTAATGTCTCTCCTACTGCAAGTACAATTGCGGAATACCCATTACGCAGTAAATAAACCCTTTTTAGGAAGTAGCGAATCGCCCACTACCTGTTCCTCAGGCAATATGCGCACCTGCGTAGCTGTACACGCTGTTGATTCTGTGGTGGATGATGACGAGGGTGATTAGTTGTGGCTGAGCCCTTTGTAATGGATGGGAGGCTTTTAAATACCCACTCGTTACGCAATTCCAATGCTGTGTCGACTGGTGCGATTCGACTCTGCTGCCACGCATTATTAGATCTCTTAACGCGTTTCCCTGCCATATATGACGCTTGTACAGGGTTCTTTTGCGAATAATATTAAAGCACCGGCGTTGCTCTGTGGTAGAGCACTTGCTTGCCCCGCATAAATGCCGAATCCACTTTTGAATCCACCTTGAGTAATCTTTCTTTTACTCAATGTGCGTGATAGCTGCGACGGACACCGGCGGCGGACAACTACGCCACCAAAATCGTCTGTTGCTGTGAGCTCGTAACAGCTTACACTGTAAAAATATTTGGTGCCCTTCATCAGCTGTGTGCGTTGCTTGCGTGTTTTTGACGCAAATGATGGTCGCATTACTGTGTGTTCTTCCACCTGCGATCACGACACCGTCCAACGTGGAGACTTCAGCGGGGCAGCCGTGGATGGCATCGAGTACATACATAACTCCCTCACTGTTCACTGAGGAATCGATTCGCAATAACACGCGACCACCTGACGTCTGTCAAACGGAGTTGTCATTGCGTCTAGATGTGAGGAATATCCGCAGCAAATGTCCGCTCTGAAGAAGACGAAAAGGAAAAGTTTAACGAACGACTTTGGTACAGGCTTTTGACCATCAGGTACCGCGAGTTACATCACTCTCTACTGTGAATGCTTACATGAACGAACCACTTACGATCATTCTCGATCATTCTCAATCTTAACTGTAAGTACCGAGTTTTAAAACCTTGGTCGTGTTTTGTCCTCCGTTTCTAAGTAATTGCTGGTGCAAAAACCATTCCAGCTCGAAGCATACGAATACTTTGTGAGCCCGGGTGAAATTATTGGGAAGCAAGTAGACACACAATGGTATTAGACTGTGTTCTCTGAGCGGTGTAGTTCCTCCCGAAACTTAACAACAAATTGGCGTTACTTATCAACCGCGGCGATATAGTGCTGTACCACGCGGGCCAAAGGGAAAGGCAGCGACGAAGAAAGCGTGGCGCGCCCCGCGAGCGCGAGGACAAGGCCCGCCCCAACGGCTTTCTCTTCAAAAGCTCAGGCAAGCTAAGCTGACCGCTCCCGGACCGCAGTCGCGGACAAGCCAGCACCGCCTCAGAAAGGGCCCTTCTGGTCGAAAGGCCAGTCCCTTGAAGTCCTCGTCGCGGTCTTCGCCGCGCGCGGTCCGTCCACCCTGGCCGACATGGCCAACTCGTTCAAGCGCTTCCTCACCATCTTCGGCTACAAGCTGGACCGCAAGTGGGGAAACTTCAAGGCGCGCGTCAAGGAGAAGACCGACAAAGGCAACGCGGCGTCGTGGAGCAGCGTTCGCTCGCCCATCGACAACCTGCGCCGCAAGAAGAAGAACGGCTTCGGCAAGCTGGACGACCGCAACGTCGTGACCCAGGAGTTGCCGGCCTTCGGCGCCTACTGCCAGTACTGACGCCGCTACCCCTTCGATTGCCTTCTTCCAAGCCTGAAACCCAGTTCAACTCGAGGTGTCCTCTTTCGCTCATCTTAGAACCAAGCTGTCTTGATCCTGGAAACCCTGCCTTTAAACTATCCTTCTGTCAGTAACTCTTCTTCTCTCAAAGACCTTGTACCTTACTCTCATTCAATTGAAGATGCACCCAAGCCCGTGAATTCAGCACGTCCTTCGCCCTGCCACGCCTGCTCAACACGCCGTTTCATCTAGGTTCAGCGTACCTCCGTGCCCCTGGTCCTTAGAAGCACCGGGACCACCGACAGCAACCGCCGTTTTCCGCAATCGTGTTTCCGTGTCTGCCTTACGATACAAACAGCTACTATAACCTCTGCCACATTCGCCAGGCTCCTCTTCTGTCCACCGCCGTCTTATAACTCCAGCTGTCACGTGCAACTTCTCTTGCCTCTTCTCGTTACAAGTGCTATGAAGTAAAAGCGACCTGAAGCAACCTTCCCTGGCTTGCTTACTCTTTTCACCAAAACAGCTCGGTTCTCATGAACCTTAGTGTAGTGCACGGTAGCTTTAGTACTCCAGTATCGATGTACAGACTCTCCTGTCTTCTTTTAACCAAGTGTGCTCAAGCATTTTTAGAAACGTTTGCGCTCCCCTGGTAGCTTCCCGTTGACGTGTTCAGATGTTTTCACTTTCAGGAGCATTTCGCGTCTCACAGACTGTGATGTCTCGTGTTTTTGCTTCCCCGAGTACGTAGGACAATGTTTTTTATTGAGCTTTTTTATCGACTTTTATTGAGCTAGAAGCAGCGATGTTCTAGAAGGTACGTCATTTAATTTCTTTTTGTTCTGCAGCGAAGGAGGCCCAAGCATCGAACTAGGCATATTAAAAATACGGAAGGCCGTGCGTCTACGAATACTCAAAACTCTTGCTCGTTAAATAAAACGCTCGAAACCTGCCTCTTGTGCAACTTATCTGTTCCAAGACTTCGTAACAGAGGAGATTGTTTACCTCGAGGTTACGCGGAGGGCACATCGCAACAGGTGTCGTGTGTCGCGTGCACGATACTGTCGCATATTTACCCGTTGCATGGTTGTCATGTAAATGTGTTCGCCAGCAGAACTTTATTGGGTATTTGGCGCAGTCGAATGCTAATCTGGCGTCCCTTGACCATACCATACAAACAGCGCAGTTACCAGTCTGACGTTCTTTGATTACATAGTACTACTATATATGTTCTCTGGTACCAGGCCCGTAGCCACGAGTTTTTTCGAAGGGGGGAGGGAGGGGGAGGGGCACTTGCTGAAAACCTTGACTATTTGAGAAAAACACCTATTTATTCATAGTTTCGTTATTTATTTTTGGTACAAACACCTACTTCACCAAAAATTTCCGGGGCGGGGGGCGGGCCCCTAGCCTAACCCCCCCCCCCCCCCCCATGGCTACGGGCCTGTCTGGTACTACTATGTGCATCAAACGCGCCGCTAGCGTTGTCGGTGTTTTGAATATAACATTCACCGACAAACATTGTATAAGTAGCTTTCGGTTAACGTTTCCCGTATTGTGTTTGATCGATTCAATGTTAGTTACGCCGGCGCATAGAAGACTTGCCAAGCTGTCGGTGCGACATTGATTGTTTTCCTGCCGGCGCTATCTGCATTCTCATCATTATCCGCCATTTCGTAAAAGAGGCAGGCGTGCCTCTTCCGAATGAAGCACATCAAACGAGCCATGCGCGCGCGTTGTTGAAACACAACGTAAAATACACATTTCACACTAGGCCGGCATCTCTGGCCATACTGTAAAACTCCGTGGACGAGTCCGCGAGCAGATCGTTGGGAGGTCCCATCTCGATCACCTCACCGTCCGCCATGACCACTACCCTGTCCGCGTCCAAGATGGTGTTAAGCCTGTGCGCGATCGTTATCACCGTGCTCTCCTTGAACATTTCTCGGATAACCCTCTGAATGAGCGCGTCCGTCTCGACGTCCACAGCGGCCGTGGCCTCGTCCAGGATCAGGATCCTCGAGTGCTTCAGCACGGCACGACACAGGCACACCAGCTGGCGCTGCCCGACGCTGATGTTGGCGCCGCCTTCGGTGATGGCCGTCTCGAGGCCCTCCGGGAACCGTTCTCTCAGGTTGGTCGTGTCCAGGACCTCCCACAGCTCGCTGTCCTCGTGCACGTCGTCCGGGTCCAAGTTCATCCTCAGCGTTCCGCTGAATAGCACCGCGTCCTGGGGGATGATGGTGATTTTCGAGCGCAGGTCGAACAAGCCGATCTTGGAGATGTCGATGTCGTCAATGACGATGCAGCCCTTGGCCGCCTCGATCATGCGGAACATGGCCAGCGTGAGCGTCGACTTGCCGGCACCCGTCCGGCCCACGATGGCGACCTTCTCGGCGGCGTCGAACTCCACGTTCACGTCGCGCAAGCACAGCCTCAGCCCTTCCCTGTAGCGCGCGCTGTAGTTGATGAATGAGATGGCTCCCCTTTGGGGCCAGTTCTCAGGTGGACCCGGCTCGACGTAGCGCGCCGCCTCGCCCTCGATCTTGGAGTACTCTTCGACTCGCTCCGAGGACACGATAGCCGCCTCCGACTCGGCGGCGTAGTGGACCAGGTTGTTGAAGGCGAACGTGGACGTGATGATGTAGGACATGAGAAGGCCCGCCGTGCCGGGGCTGATGGTCTCGCGCCAGTGGATGATGAGGACGGCGGTGACTATGACGAGCGCGCAGCCGATCAGGTCCAGCCGGCTGATCATCCACAGCTTGGAGATGAGCAGCGAGAAGGAGCAGTTCTGCGTGACGTCCACCTCGTTCAGGAAACGGTTGATGAAGATCTGCTCGGCGTTGTAACTCCGTATGCTACTCAGACCGTCCAGGGTTTCGCCGAACGTGTTCACCACGGGAGACCTGGGATTCGAATGGAGGAAATCTGTAAGGGTAGGCTGTAACATATCCGCCGCAGTGGCGTAGTCAGGGGTGGCACACCGGGCGCGTGCTCCCCCCGCCTCCCCGAAATATTATTTCTGCTATGGGATACAGAGCACAAAATGACACTCGACTCATGAGTCGACTCACTCAGACTGACTCCGATTCAGATCTGGCCCTGAGTCTGAGTGAGTCCGGGTGAATAAATAATTTGGTGAGTCCGGTTGAGGAAAATATTGGTGAGTCTGAGTCCGAGTGAGGGGATAGGGGAAGCGGAGAGGGGAGAAGGGGAGCGGAGAGCGGAAAGGGGAAGTGGAGATGGGAAAGGGGGAGATGAGGTGTGGGGAGGGGGTTTGCGCATGCGTAGTAAGGGTGGTCACGCCGCACACCACCACCACCACCGGATTGAACTCCGCCATAAGATGCTTCGCATCTAAAAACGAATAGTCACGACGCTGCTGGGTTATAATACATTGGAGCAAGCACAAGGCCAGTGGTACAACAAAGCAGTTAGCCACTATAAACATTAATACGCACTATTATAAACATTAGTATAAACATTAATACGCACTATTGCACCTCGTTTTACGACATACACTGCCATAATGTTAATAATGATTGTCGGGGTTTTGCGTGCCAAAACCATATATGATTATGAGGGACGCCGTAGCGGACGGCTCCGGAAATTTCGACCACCTGGGGTTCTTTAACGGGCACCTAAATATAAGTACACGGGCCTCAAGCATTCTTGCCTCCACCGGAAATGCGGCCGCCGCGGCCTAGATTCGATCCCGCGACCTTCGGGTCAGCAGTCGAGCACCATAACCACTAGACCACCGTGGCGGGTTACGCTGCCCTCATGGACAGTAGCAAAGCGGGACGTTTGTTTATAAATATCAGCAAAATTATTCCTTTTAATTTGTTTCCATTCAGCGACTTATAAGTGTTGCAAAATTCTGCTCGGCAACTCCGCCGCGGCGAACGCAGATAGGAAACGAAACGACAACGTTGACGCACCTGGTGACGCCTTCCAGACGCTTTAGCTGCCTCAGTGTGCGCAGGTAGAACTTTTGCATGTAGACGTAGAGGCAAGCCAAAGGCACCGCGGCGATCAGGAACTCCGGCAGGACGACCGATATGAGGACGCCCATGGCCATGAGCTGGAAGAAGAGCTCGAAGAATACGTTCGACATGAGCGGCAGCTGCACGTCCAGCTGGTCGATGTCCTTGCCCGCCCTGTTTAGGATGCGTCCCACGGGAGTCGTGTCAAAGAAGGACATGGGCGCGTCGAACATGCACGCCATCATTTTCTCGTGCAGTGACCTCGAAGCCTTGATGGTGCCGTAACTGAGCATGGACGTGCCGAGGAACGCGAACAGGCCCATTAGGGTTCCCAGCACCGCGTAGACGATCATCCGATGGGTCCTTCTGGCCACTGTCTGCTCTGCCTTGGGTAGGTACGAGTCCTGGCTCCAACTGCCGATCCAGAGGCCGCACCCTATGTCGAACGCTCGACAGCACGTGTAGCCGGTGAAGGTGAGGAAGATGATGAGGCAACCCACGTGCTTAAGGTAGTTGATGTACACCTCTTTCTTGATGGAGCCCACCTCGACGCCCTCAGCGCAGACAAGCGCGTTCGCCCTGGTGATGGCCGACACGGTGGTGTTGGTGTCCCCGCTGTCGGCTACGCTGGACGTCATCTTGCTCATCATCGCGGCGGTGTCGGGCTTGCTGCCGTCGTCGTCGCCGCGCTGTCTCGAGAACTCGCGAATGACACGGGCAAAGTCGCCTCCTCTAGAAATCAGTTCGCGGTAGGTTCCGAAGTCCGCGACCCTGCCCTCGTGGAGAAACAGGACGACGTCGACCGCTTGCAGGAGCGCGAGGTTGTTCGTCACGAAGATGCGCGTCTTGTTCTGCAGAAGCCCCCGAGGGCCAATGACCTTGTTGAAGATTTTCGCGCAAACCTCTGCATCCACGGCACTGAGAGGGTCATCCAGAAGGTAGATGTCCTTGTCCAAGTAGACGGCCCTCGCAAGGCTCACCCGTTGGCGCTGACCTCCACTTAGGTTAACTCCTTTCTCGCCGATCTCGGTTTTGTCGCCGTCCATGAGCATCTCGAAGTCGCTTCTCAGGCAGCACTTGTCCGTGACCCTCTTGTAAAAGTACTTCTCGTAATCGTTCATGAACGTGATGTTCTTGCGTATTGTTCCGTGAAGAATCCACGCGCGCTGCGGAACGTACGCTATTTCGCCATCAATGTCGATGCTGCCTTCTACGAGATCCATCTCCCCCAGCATGGCGTTCAGAAAGGAAGACTTGCCGCATCCCACGAGGCCGAACACGCCTACGAGCTGACCCTTGGGTATGACCACGTCTATGTCCTGCAGGAACGGCGGGTCGTCCGATTCGGTGGACCACGTGAAGGAAGCGTTCGAAAAGCGGATGGCGTTACCCTCCCCTGGATCGCTGCCGATAACGTCCGTGTTTTTTTCTTCGGCTTCCAGGAATTGGGCGATCCGGTCCAGAGATACCGATGACTGGACGAAATTGGAAATGACGTCGGGACACGTGGCGAGATTCATTCTAAGCATGCTGCACAGCGTCATGCATACGAATCCGGTCTGCACGTCTAGCGTGGTGATGCCCTCCGATATCATGTAGACGGCGAAGATGGCTAGAGACTGGACAAACGGGAGCGTAAACCAGAAGAACCGCATGGTGGCCGCCAGGATGGCGTAGAACTTGATCGTCAACACCTCCTGGTTGCGTATGTCGAGAATGCGTTTCATGAAGGGAGTTTCCCAAGTGTAGAACTTGAGGATGCGAATGTTGCTCAGCGCTTCGTTGGTGAACATGAGCCGGTTGTCCTTCAATGTCATGAGCCTCTGCTGCAGCTTGTCCGCCATACGGGTGAGTATTCCTGTTATTGGAAATATCAAAACCGTGACTACTATGATAGTGAGCGACGACGGGCCTATGAAGAACCACAGCCACACTGCCGACATGAGCGTCATGAAAAGCGCACCCATGCCAGATGTCACGAAGAGGGATGTCTGGTATACCTTGTCTGCGTCCACGGTCATCAGGTTGATGATCTCCCCCGCAGTGTATTTCGTCAAACAGGCACTCGCTATCCGCAGTGTTTTTGTGTACACCGCGTGGACCAATATGCCCTTGAGCTGTAGGCCCATGACGACGTAGTGAAAGTCGCAATGCCTCAAAAGTGTCATTCCAGCCTTTCCCGACAGGAAGATGATCGCAGTGTAGAAGTACCCTTTCCAATAGTACTCTTTCTTGTCGATCACGAAGCTGATGATGAATGTCAGGAGGACGGGCGGCGTAGTCCTGAAGAAGGCGAACATAATCTGCGCGACTAGAGTCGTCATCACATTGCCCCACACAGTACGGAAAAGGGACCACTTGAGGTGCCTGCCGCTGGTGGGGTTTTTGTTGACCCGCAGCCACCTTTTGTAGTTGTTCACCGTCTTGACCTCCTCGGAAACTGGGAAGAGGTCGTCCACCCTGAGCGTCTTCCGGTAACCGGACAGAATGAGAGACGTGTACCACTCGAAGCTGAGGTACGATATGGGCGACGCCAAGTCCATGGGGCATATCCCGGGCTTCTCCTTCCCGTAGTGTTCCGTGAACGAATAGAGGACCACTAGGCCCCACATGACTGGGTAGGCGATCATTTGCAGCGTGTAAGTAAACGCCGAGGGCAGCGCCTCGCTACGCGAGCTGAACGTGTTGCGCATCACCCTGTAGTAAGTGGCGGTGCTGCAGCACGCGTTCAGTGTCCAGTACAGAAACAGCACGTTGGACGTCTGTCGGCCGCGTCTCTGTTCGGCGTACTGGTAGAGCATCGAGATGACGCAGCCGGCAAGTCTCATCACGCACGCCATGTACTCGCTCCGGGCCACGTCGGGGCCGCCATAGTCGTTGAGACAGAGGACGCGGAGGAGGCAGAGGTACAACATGAAGGCGTACTTGGCGTAAGAGAGCAGGGTCATCGGATAAGGAGGCACCTTGGGCCCGATCGAGGAGACCATCTTGAACGGAAGAAACACCACCAGCACGGAAAACGGTATCCACGTGAGCACGGTGTTCTCGAAACATGGCGTCAGTCGAGGGTAGTCGGTGTACCACGTGACGTTCGGCTGCCACAGCGGGGTGCTGCAGAAGCCGCCAAAGGACATGCTGCTCGCGCTTCGCGGAAGGGTCGTTTACGGCGACTGAAGAAGACGCGTTCACGTCGTTGCTACTAGCGGCGAGGTGGCCGGGACACGCGTCAGCCGTTCCCTCGCGAAGACGCCGCGTCGAGGTTCATACCGTCTTCTTGAGCGCGGGAGGCTCGGAACACGTCGTCGACGGGTGGCGTTTAGTTTTCATCGCCGTCATACACGGGTCATGGCTCGAAGGACTTGCGCGCTTGTCCTGCGGCCAGTGCCTTGCGGAGCGATCCGAGAGGCAGGGAATCCTGCGGCCGGCGTCTACGCAGTATGCGCTGTCCTGGATCCCGCAGACCTCGCGCTACCGACGTGCGCTGTCCCCGTAGTGGACACCATACGCCGGTCCACGCAGGACCGAGCCCTCGGTAGCGGCCCTCGGCGGATCCTTGTTTTGGTTCTTCTTTCTCGTCCACAACCACATCAATGCTAGATTGTTGCCGAGCTAAGACGCTAGTAACATTCTGTGTTTAGACTTGTACGTCATTTAGCCGTAAACTTGTCTTTCTGAAGCACTTTCATCGCGTTATTTGCCTCCTGCTTACGCAAGTTCACTTAGTGTAAAAATACAGAGATGGGGTTATTGCAGCATTCGTGATATCTTGCGCCTGTACAATGTCTGGACAAGCGATGCTGTTGTCAGGTGGCATAAAAAATACACAGTGATTCTTTTACACCCAGACGGTGTAAGGCATCGGTTTATAAATACAGCTTTCTTTTAGCCATGGACGTAGTTGCAACTAGAGGAGGTGTGACCGTCTTGCTCCCTAGCCCTGTTTCTGAGCACCTTGGCACCTTTCCTTTTTTTCCCCACTAGAGCCCAAAAGAAACATATCTTAATGTAATTACAATTCCCCACAGCATGATCATCGTCAGTGCCTGTGAGCAAATTTTGTATTCGCATGAACGCCTGCAGTTCACGAGCGGAGCGCGAGGGGAGTGGTCAGGAAGAGAAAAACGACGTTAGTATTTTCTACAAGCTTACTGTATATGTTCCCCTTGGAGAACATATACGCTCCCGTAGGGTGCATATACAGTAACTCTACGGCAGCCTAGAGTTACTGTATTACTCCCCTTGGGAGAGAGAGAGAGAGAGAGAGATAAGATTCTTTAATGAAATGCCCTTGGGAGCATATGCAGTAACTTTACCGCAGCTTACATAAGCACAGCTCAGCGCCATAGGGAATAGGAATGGGCGAACAAAAGAATAAAAGAGGAGACGGGACAGTCGTTCCCAATACCTTGGTGGGCCAGGTTAGAACGACATCTCGCAGTTTCCATAGAAAGCTACTATTGACCGATGGTTGACAACAGATCAGGAATTCAGGATGTCTGTATTGGCACGCTGCTCCTTACACATTTACTGCGTACGTTAACTAACGCAGTTCGCCAAAGAGTCGTCTAAAATGTGCGCACTGTTTACTGTCTGTATGAACTGACGCAGTTCCCCGGAGTCTGTAAAAGTCTAAAATGTGTGCTTATAACCTGAATAAGAATTACGCACTGTAGCCTGCTCGCGCTCTGTGAACGCCGCTGTGAAAAGCTCAGCCAAATCTTCCAGTCGCGCTTGTCAAGGAGAGTTCACAAGCGGAGCGCCAAGTTGCCACTTTCTCAAGCGCCTTCTGTTCATACAGAAGCCCGTACACAGTCTTCAGCGGGCCGTCATACAACAGACTGCCGCAGTTTGCTCATAGCTGGCATACGATAAGAGTAGCGTTTGGATCAGGTGCCCTTCTTGCCACGAGGTGCCGCTCTTCATTACAGCAGAGCTGTTATGCCCGAGGTTTGCCGTGTGTCGTAGATGGAAAATTATCATCATTATGAACCGGCACGCGCTGTCTTCGTCCTCTTCTTCATCCCCTTCCTCTTCTGCTTCGCTCAAGAACACGTGCGCCGATTAGTCCCGCGTGGAATGCGCTATAGCTCTGATGGGCGAGGGAACGACTACAGAAAGGGAAAGAGAGATAAATTCTTGGCAAAAAAATTTCTTGCCGAGTCGGGACTCGAACCCGCGTCCCCACGATGCGAAGGCGAGCGTCGTTACCACTCGGCTATCCAGGCACGCTAGCAGAGCATAGCGTAGCCTTGTATAGTATAGTAAGGGGGCGGGAAAGAGAAGTGATGGTGAGGAGGACAGATAGGATGAGGGGTGGGAAAGGAGGAGGAGAGAACGAGTACAGAGAGAGAGAGAAAGAAAGAAATAGATAGAAAGAAAGGGAAGAAAGAGTGAAAAAGACAGGAAGACAGAGAAACGAATAGACATACAGGGAAAGAGATAGAAAGACACAGACTAAAAAAGATTAAAAAAGAGAGAGAGCGAGCATAGCCATGTATAGTATAATATAGCAAGGGGTGGGAAAGAGACAGGTGAGAGGGTAAAAACCTAGCCAGACCACAGCTACGTGCCCACCAGCTCTGCTGTGACCCAGCCTTGCGCAACTTATAGCAAGTTGCGCTAATTTTTTAGTGTGCTAAAATTACGCAGTAGACACACTAGCGCGCTGCGGAAACTTAGTGTGCTCTCGTTTAAGCCAGTGGCTGTTGAGGCACACTCACAATATCTATCTATCTATCTATCTATCTATCTATCTATCTATCTATCTATCTATCTATCTATCTATCTATCTATCTATCTATCTATCTATCTATCTATCTATCTATCTATCTATCTATCTATCTATCTATCTATCTATCTATCTATCTATCTATCTATCTATCTATCTATCTATCTATCTATCTATCTATCTATCTATCTATCTATCTATCTAGCCGCCTACGTCTGGGTGCTCTCCTGGTCACCCAGGTATATATATTACCTGGGCGACCAGGAATTGAGGTATACATACCTAAATTGGCATAGGAGGCTATGAGTATATGACGAACATGTATGACGAACGTTGCTCGTCCCCGCAGGAATACGCGAATGAACGCTGCTTACACTTCGTTTCGATAAATGTGACGCCTATACTGCTAGTGAGTGCCGGCGTTATGTCAGGCAATGAATGAGCTACCGTTTAGATGCCAGCTAGTGCAGCAACGTGACTTGTAAGCACGCAATACAATTTGTATGCTAGTTCATTTAGTCTAATTTATAAAACTTGGCTCAAAGAGTGGCATAATCAGCTATATGTAGAGGGTGTTTCAAGAAATGTGTCCGAAAATCTTCAAAGGTAGGGTAATCATTATACAGCATTAACTACAGAAATTAAAATAATTAACTTTTTAATTATGGGAGATACGTGGTCGCGTCAAATGAGAGAACTGAAGTCCTTCCGGCCAAGATTCCATTGCCACTTCGAGATTTGCAAAAACGGCCTCTGGTAATTAAAGCGAAGTGCTGCAATTCAAGCAAGTTCACCTGGGAAACCGAAACGGAGCGCCGATGAGCGCAAGTAGTAGATGACCGGAATGACGTCACTCTTTCCTAAAACGATTAAAGCGGTGTTAGTACTGCATTCGTTAACCTGCGTAGGCTATGCGTGCTATAATGACCGGTGCAGCACGCACACACACTAAGCAAAGTAGATCGATGGTTGGCACAACGACCGTTCCTTCATGTCTCTGAGGAGTGCGGCAGTTGCACCCTTCTTTGTTTCGGTTTCAGTTTCGCAGTCGGAATCACTGCTTCGCACTTCCTACAACTTTCACGTTGAGCGCAACTGCATTTCTTTTTTGCATTTATCCTGCTGCCGTTCTGACATACTGTCGCCATGTTATCGGCGAATAAAAAAATAATCAATGCGTGACAAGCATAACGGTGTCGATTGAATGCATTGGATCGATGTGTAAAGTGTAACGTTTGTAGGCAAGCGACCGCTCAAAGCTTCGCTCGACTTCTTTAACTCAGGTGCGGTTCACCGTAACTCGGTCGCGTGCGCAGGCAGCGCTTGTAGACGCTTCCAATTACGCTAATTTATTCATCGATGGATTTGGATTGGATTTGGATTTATGGCCTCACCCTTTGTAACGGGCGGGCATCAACCGATGCCCTGGCCTAAGGACTTAAAAAAGAAAGAAAAAAAGTAAAAACGATAGCGCGTACACATAAGTGGCTACACACACATCTAACCACCACGGTACATGCACATGTTCAACGAGGACACGCTCGCGCCATCTAGTGGCACTATTCCCAAACGACACGCGCGATGACACCCTCTCTGCGCAACCGAGGAAAACGAAACCAAAACCAAACAGCCCGTGGTTTGACCATGTAGACAACGTGGACTTCTTATCGCCGCAGCGGTATGTTTTCCTCGTGTTTTCATCGACGACGCGAGCCGTGCGACTTGGTGCCGGCTGCAAAAGCGGCCTTGGCGTTGCACTCTGGCATGTTAAGCACTTGACGGCAATCGCAGTTCAGGCGGCTCAAGCGACAGCCCTTTTCACACGACGTAAACAGGGGCGGGCAGGTGAACTTTTTACGGAGCGCACCTTAAGAGTTGTCTCAGTTGCACTCTTCAAGAACGCGTTATTGCGTTTACAATGGCTAGTGACAAGCCTGACAATCTGTCCGCTGTGCTTTACAAGAAGGACGACATTCGTTTGGTACGTGTTAAAACTACGCGCCCTCTCCCACTGATAATTTATACATGGCGTGTCATTCTCGTAGTCATGGATTTTCGCGCTCATATTGTGACTTTGTTCGATTTCAGGAACAGCGACCCATACCTGAGCCTGGTGATAACGGTACTTATAAACGCTTGTTCTACGTGTGCGCCCTGCGGAGCTAATGCACTGTTTTAGCCGCCACGGTGGTCTAGTGGTTATGGTGCTCGACCCGAAGGTCGCGGGATCGAATCCCGGCCGTGGGTACCGCATTTTCGATGGAGGCGAAAATGCTCGAGACCCGTGTGCTCAGATTTAGGTTCACGTTAAAGAAGGCACCAACTAGCCCCTCACACCGTTCTCAATGATTTTGAGGGAACATGAGCACACGGTCACCTCCCTAATTCTCTCATTACAGATGCCTCTCATTAACCATCATTAACCATAAGGTCATTTACAAACCTTGTAGCTTCAGCAAAACATTTGTGTCCTGTAGTGCACATCGTTATTCGGTACTGTAGGCAGTCTTGTGTTGCTTCAAATAAGCTCACCTGACGCAGTTGCCTTTTCTGCAAATTTCTGTATGCAAATACGAAGCAACACTTTTAAAGGGCCTTTTACTTTCGGTGCTTCTGTGCTCCTTTAAGGTGTTTTGTAAAGGCCCTCAAAGTGCTACAAAACTAAATTCTTCCTTGCACATCTGGAACTAACCTTTATGACTGAACGGAAGAACGCAATTTTAAGGGCTTGTTTCTTTGTTGATACAACCTTAATTAAAATCAACAGATAATCAAGCTAAGGAAGGTATAGGGAACGTTAGTTTTACTGTTTTAACTGTATTGTAGTAATTATGACATAGATGTAAAGGAAGTAAAGTGGACGAAAAGGCAACTTGCCGCCGGCAGGGACCGAACCTGCAACCTTCGGATAACGCGCCTGATGCTGTACTAATTGAGCTATGGTGGCGGTCATCCTCTCGACCACTTTATCGGGCATTGCAAGCGAACCTGGGAGTGTTAGCGGTGTTAGTCAGTGTTGCTTGTAGCCATGATACGTTATGGCTACAATACACCCCTATTCTTTCCTTGGCTTCGTTATCTGTTGGTTTTCATTAAGGTTGTCTTAACCGTTATGAAGGCCACCTCTGAGTCTTGTACGAATTGACATTAGTGATATATTATCAGAGTTGCAAATGTAACTGTGGCATCTCCTGCTCCAGATGTCCAAATACAGATGCATTCGGTCGGCATCTGCGGCTCGGATGTGCACTACTGGACGCATGGAGCCATCGGCAACTTCATTGTGCGTGAGCCGATGGTCCTTGGCCACGAATCCAGTGGCACTGTGGTGAAAGCTGGCAAGAACGTGAAGCACCTAAAGCCCGGTGAGCGACTTTGCCTGTCCTTAATGAAGTTGCTGTAGTCGTGCTCATGAAAGGTAAAACTGACAACCGCCAGTTTGTAACACAAAGCTACAAGGAAATCCATATGAATTTCCAGAAAGAATAGCTTATTAGTTGGTCAGAAATTCGTCCTGATTCGGGGTTCGAACCCAGGACCAATGCCCTCAGGGGCAGTCACTTCGGAGTGGCATTGGTGCAGGGTTCGAACCTATGCTGAAGGAGGGTCAACCGCGTTACCTAACCAAGAAAGCTATTCTTGAACTGTCTATTTTGGCCACCATTGATTGGCCGGAGCTTTACGAGTTTGCGCCCCCTGTTTCTGGCTCTTCTTCCGCAGCATCATTTTGACATAACAGAGCTTCCACAACTCTCGACACATGAGAGGGACGGAATGCACTTCAACACAGCGAGCACAACCTCCTGAGATTCGCTCTTGGCCACATGAATTTCGGAGGCCGTGCATTAACTCCAAGTCTTTGATCGCTCAAATTAGGTTTAATGCGGCCTCTTGAAGCAAACGGAGAAGAGAAAGATATAGAGAGCGAGAGAAGAGATAGAAAGAGGAAGCAAGAAATACAGAGATAGAGAGAAAGAAATGGAAGATAAAGAAAGATAGAAAGACCGAGAAAGAGATAGGGAGGTAAGGGTGAGGGGTAGGGGAACGCAACCAGCTCCGCTGCTACCTCAGTCTTTGCACAACTAGTGTGGAACTGCCCCTATTTCTTGTTTTTGAACCATTGGCTTCAATGACATCCCCTATTCAATGACTTTTCAAGACTTGTGTGGTCAGCCGCACATGTCGTGTTGATGATTGCCCCTGACGCGGTCAGGTGACCGCGTGGCGATTGAACCTGGTGTGCCGTGCCGCTACTGCAACTTCTGCAAGGAAGGCCGATACAACCTGTGTCCCGACGTTGTCTTCTGTGCCACGCCGCCACATCACGGGACGCTCACTCGCTTCTACACGCATGCTGGTGACTTCTGCTACAAGTCAGTGCCTACCATTTGAACTGTTGTCATTCGTTAACCCTTTGCCTCTCGTTAGACAAGCTCAGCGTGTCCACCGATTTCGCACAACTACTAGCTGTGGTTATGCATGGCAAGATGTCCACATTTTTTGTTTTAAAGGGACACTAAAGAGGAAAACAATTTTTTTGCGCATTAGTAAAAAACAATTTCACAATACAGAAAACTTCACTCTTACAGTGAGAAGACGCTTGGTAAGCAAGACAACACATGAAAAGAAAATGCAGGTAACAACACCACCTTCAAATTCCAGCACCAAATGGCGTGATGTCATAGATTTTGACGGCATCTACTAGGTCATGCGTTGTTCCTAATCGGTAAATATAAAGTACATTGTCCTCTGAAGGGGCCATAGACTTGACATACCAAGTTTCCGGAGATTTCATTGAATCCACATCGCCAAAATGTGAAAAAATACACTTTTAAATGTGTCACATTGCGTGCGGAGATTTCGGTGTGAAATTTAAAAATGAAACCTTCAACTTGATTTTCTCCCCTATTAATAAACGTATGATGGTGAAATTAACGTTTTTAGAGTTCTCAGAGTACAGTTTATCAATCTAAGGCGATTAATTGCTTCACTTTAGTGTCCCTTTGAGGCTGAGTTTGTTGCCCAACCAAAATTAAGGAGGGATCACTCCTTAGGTGTGACTGCCCCAACCTGCCAGCAATTTTATGCACCATGGCGTAATTGAATGTGAGGGAGATCCGAGCTTTCATTTTTCTGCAGGTTGCCCGACCACGTGTCTTTTGAAGAAGCCGCACTTTTGGAGCCGCTGTCGGTGGCAGTTCACGCCTGCCGCAGGGCGCGGCTCCAAATCGGCCAGACGGTGTTGATATGTGGTGCAGGTTTGTCTCCCCCTCATTACGTTTTACATGTATGAACCATTTGATTGCCTCAGTGATGTCGTAAATGTGGTCTGGAGTAAAAATTCAATTTATTTGGGCACCACAGTTACCCTCCTAGCCTCAGTGCAAGCAGTCATATAGATTTCCTCGCTGCTTGCATTTGGGACCAAAAAGAAAAGTATCACGTGCGAAGTAGGCATCCTTCATGAAACGATGCAATGGCGTGTTGTATTTCCGTCTCCCAAAAATATGAACTAGTTATTGTGTGACAGAAGCCACGAATATCAATCTATTATCCGCCAAATGAGTGAACTGTTTCCGTGACCTAAGGGCACGCGGCACTCACACCGGTGCAAAGAAGCTTTTGCACACTTTTGCATTAAAGAACACTTTTGCACAAAGAGTGCGACAGTGTTCAAGTAATATTTTATTTGTCCCTACCTTCCATCCACAAGTTGTAGTTGTATAACATACGAAGCTGTTGTACTGCAGAAAGCATCGCAGATCAAGAACGAGTGCACTGTAAAACGTGCAGACTGCAAGTTGTGTGGTTGCATCACTTGCGTAACTTCTGCAGGACTACCTACTGAAAGGGGGGGGGGAGCGTCACGTGCGTGATTACTGTGCACTGTAGTGTAGAACCTCTAATAATGATGTCGCATTTGACTGAACAATAGCTTTGTTATATCAGATATTCATTATAAGCATACACTTGCTTATAATGAAGTGCCCCATTGCCTGTGCTTGTTCCAGTGTTCAAGCATGGCATCATAATGAGTACACGTATATGTTTCTTACACTGTAATGATGGCAAGACAATTTCTATTGTCTTGCCATCATAAACTGAATAACTTGAACACTTCCCTTAAAGGGACAACAAAGTGAAACAGTGAATCGGTTTAGATTGATAAAGTTTACTCTGAAAACTCAAACGTTGTTAATTTCGCCATGGTAGCTTTAATAACACAGGATAAAATCAAGGTTGAAGCCTCATTTTTGAATTTTGTGCCAAGATATCCGCACGTGATGTCACGGATTTGGAAGCGTATTTTTTTTATATTCTGACGTCATTGGCCCAAGGAAATTTCCTGAAACTTGGTATATTAAGTCTCTGCCCCCCTACCCGAGGACAATGTACTTCATTTTTACCGATTAGAGACAACGTAGGTCCTTGTAAACGCCATCAAAATCCATGATGTCATTGCAATTGGTGCAGGAACTTGAAGGTAGCGTCGTCACCCACATTTGCTTTTTGCGCATTTTCTCGCCTACCAAGTGTCTTCGTGTGGTAAGCGTAGTGATTTTGGTCTTGTGAAAGAGTAATTCACTAATGTGAGAAAAATTGGTTTCTTCTTTAGTGTCCCTTTAAGAACATTTCAAATGCACACCTAGACAGTTACAGTGTTATTAGTCGCCATACAATTACAGCTTGCCAATATCGTGAGTCAGCGATCTGTCCTCACAGAGACAAACACGTCGCAATTGTCACCGGACTTGTAGAGTTGATGTTACAACCTCGGGAATGGTCCTCTTTCATTCTCATTTCTACTATTTTATTCATTTCTGAAAGTCCTGCAAACTTGATTAGGGTTCTATGATGCAAAGTCATATCAGTTGTTTCGAAACGTATTCCAGTAATGGTTTCTGCTCAGAACACGTTAGTCATTAACACGAGCGTAAAATGTGAGATGTCCCCTGCTGCTGCCTGCTGTAAAAGGTGCGAGACCTTCATTAAGCGTTTATTGCCTTTAGTCTCACATTTTATATTAGCACCCATATTGGTGCGAAATATTGCTATACGATTACTTCAACATAACCAATTGTTCGTTAAGTTGAGGTTCGACCATATAGTAGCTGACTCGCTGTATTACTCTGTGTATTCCCTGCTTCACCAAAAGACAGCATGTGGTGTTGCTATTTTTAATCTTGTCTCGCTCGCTTCTTTTTTTACTTTGATAATTTAGGTCCCATTGGGCTCGTAAACCTGCTTACAGCAAAAGCCATGGGAGCCAGCCGCGTCGTCATGACTGGTGCGTGTCGACCGAAACTCCCAACCATTGTAATTTGTACCTATTCTCAAATGATATTTACTCTCCTACAAAACATATTTTGCCCATTCTGTGAGCAACCGAGGTGTAATTTTTCACTAAAAAACAAAAATGTCTTGTCCCTCAGGACAGCAGTTTGTGTTGTGATGGAATCTACAAATCTGTTTGCTTGCAGAATGAATTGTTAACACTCAGTCTGTAATTCACTTTGATTTCGCTGCCAATTGCGGGTGGAATTTCTTCAAATTTGAATCGGAGGGCATTACTTTTATTTATTTATTTATTTACTTACTTATTACAAGTACTACAGTTCCAGAGTTGGGGGTTAATTATATACATGAAGTTGTAAGTAGTATGTTGCGAGCAGCAGCATCAAATCAAACAGCAAACAGGTTTTTCTCGCTTTCACTGCGGGACTGCCTAGAGTAATCTTTCTTGACCCTGAAATCTGATTTAAATTATTTGAAACACTGGTATCAAGTGAAATAGATACAGCCCTGTGTCATTGCAAAGCTGCTGCACAGCTTTTAGCCACGGGGACCGTTGTACATGTCGAAAAAAAATTCATTAATTCATTCGAACCAAACTTCACAGTTGTGCCACCGATTCCTTTAATATCCTTGTCTCTTTTTTTTGCATCAATTTGCCTGCATTTTCCATCTTTTGTACTCTGATCTCTGTCTCCAAATTTTAGTTTTTGTACAAAAGAAAGTTGACTGGCTTATTGAATTGTTCATTTTGCTCACTCATTCTTTAGCCTATTCAAATAACCTTTTGCATATAAAACTGGACTCTAATAATTGACAACAAATCCGGCTTTTCAGGTTGTTTTCTTGTGTTAACATAGACCATGAGTACTCCGCCGTGGTGGTCTAGTGGTTAAGGTTCTCGACTGCTGACCCAAAGGTTGTGGGATTGAATCCTGGCCACGGTGGCCTCATTTCGATGGAGGCGATATGCTCGAGGCTCGTGTGCTTAGATTTACGTGCACGTTAAAGAACCCCAGGTGGTCGAAATTTCCAGAGCCCTCCACTACAGCGTCTCTCATAGTCATATTGCAGTTTTAGGACGTTAGACCTCAACAATTATTCTTATGTTTTTATAGACCGTGAGTGCTCGCAGTTCACCATCTGTGATCTAGGTAATATTTCGCTGCGTGTAAAATGAACACCACGACATGTGGTATTCATGGTAATCACGTTAGGTACATATACCGTACAGTGAAATAGTGCACTTTGGACGGGGACAAAAGAGACAAGAAGGACACGACACTCTTTTGTCCCCTTCCAAAGTGCGCTACTTCACCGTACGGTATAATGATCAGTCACCAACTAGCCCAGCTCTCAACCTTATAGGTACACATATTTGCTCGACGCTATTGTGGTGATTGGCCATAGTACTCTGTTTTATACATAACATGCTAACGCTGTGGAGATTAGCGCAACTTCTTGAAGTGGCTGCATTTGCACTGAGAAATAGTTTGCTGTTTTCAGCAATTACTTGACGTCATCCTTATTTACATTGAGTAATGAATGAGAAATACATTAGAGCAGCTACTCACTACTGGTGTAGAGACTATGGAAACAGTGAAGCTGATGGCCTTGCCCTCCTCCTTTCCCTTCTTCTCACCATCACTTGGTGATTGAGTTGCGATACTTGGGCTGCTGGCGTTGAGAGCATTCGTGACACATGGTGACCACATACTAAACAACTGTTTACCGCATGCTGTCCCTATGAGTCACAAATGCTGTCACTGTCGCCATCACTGCCAGCAGTCAGATGCTTTGAGTGTTGCATTTGAATCACCGAGCACTGTACCTTTGGTTCAGGCCTGTAGCCAGGGTGGGGGGTACCCTAGCCTTTTATTACTTGTTGAAAGAGGTTTTTTAAAAGAAGTTTACATAGATTACTTGCTCCATACTGAAGTATTACATGATACCGTATTTACTAGATCGTAACGCGACCACGATTGTAACGCGAGGGGTGACTTTTAATTTCGTCCAGGAAGAAAAAAATAGTATTTCGATATTTGATTGTAACACGAGAGTCGACTTGGGTAGCAAAAATCAGGAAAAAAAAACTTGCGTTACATTCGAGTAAATATGGTACTAGCAGTTGTCATGTTTAGTTGCTGTTTGTACGTTTCCTTGGCAGACATCATAAGCAGCAGACTTCAGATGGCAAAGGAGCTTGGTGCCGACATTGTCATCAGCGTTGCCTCAAAGACGGTGCAGGACACTAAGCAGGAAATTCTTTGCACGCTTGGTGACTTGCCCGATGTCACCATCGAATGCACGGGTGCCGAATCACCCACGCAGCTTGGCATGGTGGTAAGTGGTTGCAGAACAACAGGTTGTCAAACTACAAAATTTTGAATGAGCCAGATTTCTTCAGACCTAATCTCTATCATTATGTTTGTTGTACATCCGTGAATGCTTCTTAAAGGTGGCAGATCGATTCAAAGAAAGTTTACAAAAAAATTCAGAGCCCTTCCACTACTGTGAAGATGGAAGACAGCGAAGCTGTGACCGTGGTAGTTCTGGTATAGTGAATACTGCTGCAGTGAATTTATGTGTTATCATTACACTAAAACCTTGATATAATGAACATGGATATAACGAATTATCGGTTATAACGAAGTAAATGAAGAATAGTCTTGTCATAGCTACAATGTTACAAATAAACGTTTATAACGAATTTTCGGATATAGCGAAGTTATTTTCATGGCAGATATGACTGCTATAATGAGGTTTGAGTGTATTGCCTATAATGAACAAATAAAGAGACATACACTCCAAGATCCCGGTGTTCCTCTTGCACATGACGCACATCATCTCAGCAGTGGCAGCAAATGGTGGTTTAAAATGAAATCCTGTAGTACAGTACTCACAGATTAAAACAGGACAATTTAGGGCTAAATGACGCACATACTTTCATTTCCACCGCCTTCAGTTCGGGTCATATTGGTGTAATTTCGACTCAAACGCGTAGATAAGAGCCAACACCATCATTAGAGACTAGATTCGTCGCGACATGACGTGGTTATCTCGAGCAATTGTGCATAGCAGTCATTATACTAAAAAATTCGATCTCTTGTTTGAATCCATGAGTACTGTACATAACAAATCCTGTTGTTTTGAAAGTACAAAAATGGCATGACATTCGTTTGTTATGCAAGTGGTCTTGTCGTTGGGGCAAAGTTGTTCACGTCATTCTGCCATGTCAGCGAAATCGTGCACCTTTATGTCTACTTTTAAACCATGTCTATTTTTTCTACGCAAAAATGCAGTCAATTAATTGGTTTGCCAAAAATTGTTGTTCAACACATCTCTTGTCCGTGGACGCGATGCACCAGAACCTAGCCATATGCGGCTTTGCCGTAAAAAAATTAAATGTCGTCCACCCCTCTGACAGCAAACCAGTGGATCACAAATGCGTGTGCCGTGATAGTTTGAGACCATGCTGAAAGCCTCCAAGGAAAAGTGAGAACTCGATCGTTGCAAGGATTGACAGATGCCACGACCATCTTGCGCAGTGTTTCGCACTGGCCACATGCTCATTCTGAATCCTCGGCTTTCTCAGGTCTCTACGAGCCACTTCTTATTCCGCGAACATCGAGCAAAGTATCGAGTTGTGTCTGGTCCAGTGAGCCTCTGGACACTCTACACATTCCTACTTCCATGTAGCTTTACCTATTATAGACCTGTGCTCAACAAACCCAGTTAACCCCCTTAACAAATACCCAGTGTTATGTTGCCCACTAAACAAGACATAACGAAGCACCGATAACTAGCCGTAAAGGTACGGGAAGCTTTCTTCATGGTCTCACACAGGAAAGGCACATGCATTTGTGAGCCATCGGTTTCAACGTCTAAGTGCCAAACCGATTTCCTAAGGGGACCTTAAGCATTGATTTGGTGTGTGTGTGTGTGTATGTCGGCTGTATGAGAAATATTGTCACCCGCCGAGGTGGTCTAGTGGTTATGGTGCTCGTCGCGGGATCGAATCCCGGCCGCCGTGGCCACATTTTCGATGTAAGCGCAAATGCTTGAGGTTCTTGTACTTAGATTTAGGGGCACATTAAAGAACCCTAGGTGGTCGAAATTTCCAGAGCCCTTCACTGCGGCAACCCTCATAATCGTATTGCGGTTTTATGATGTTAAACCCCAACAATTATTAGAGAAATATTGTAAATTTTATTCTCCCTTATCAATTCCTTTTCCATCAACTTAAAAAAAACACTATCGTTACTAAAGTGATTACGAGTCTAAGTGAAGTTGTGTGTTTCCATTTGACACTGGTTTGTAAAAGCACCTTTTCTTTCTTAACCTTTTTACTGTGTCATTATTCGTTGTTTATTCGACTGCTGCAATACATAAGTCGGTACGTATCCTGTCCGTCCTTTCTGTGTGTGCCTGTCGTACACACTGCACGTCTTGGGGGGAGCGGGGAGACCATGCATTAAACTTTATAAATAGCCCACATGCAGTCACATGCACTTTCCACAGGCCACGAAATCTGGAGGCACTCTGGTTCTCGTTGGCATGGGACCCAACGAAGTGAAGGTTCCCTTGGTGGACGCTGCCTGCCGTGAGATTGACATCCGCGGAATCTTCCGTTACGCAAACTGGTGAGCGTGTCATTCGTAGCTCTGCAGTTTCCGAATCTTGCATTTGTAATGAAACCCACATTCTGTCAAGTTAACTTAAAAGCACTTGTAGATAGCAGTCCTGGAGCAGCAATTATGGCGCTTTTGTAAGCCGGCACTGGGTTGCAAGCCTGAAGAGATGCAGGTCTGCATTGACATAGTAAGAACCAACAGCAACCCTGGTGTTGCCTGAACACACGTAACAGCAATTGTGACGGCGTCTACTGGAACCTAATTGCTTGTCAGCGAAGAGAGATCACAGTGCATTCCATAAAAATCAACTACAGAGATTACATTCCGAAGAGCTTGTGTTAGGGCTAGTTGTAACATCATGCCATCATGTCGTTCTTGTCTGCCGTCATTATGAACTTTGCAACGCTGCCTATGTCATCCGACAAAGTCTTTGATGTTTGAGGGACTTTTTCCACGACAAAATGTCTCAAATGACAAGAAAGCAGTCTGGAGTCAATGGTACCACACTGATGTATGGCCTGTTCAGATTCAGCTCAAATTTGAAGAAATGCAAGCTTTGGCTTCGTGTCCTCAAGGAACATTTGGTGTTTACATATATATATATATATATATATATATATATATATATATATATATGAATGAGCTTGCAGTAGTGAGGTTCTTGTTTGTCTTAATTTGTTCTCATTACACTCATCAATGACCAGATGTACTGACTGCATTTAGCTCGGTTATTTCTCACTGGAGATGAACACCCAACATCTGTGCATGAGAAGCGTGCGGAATGTTATTGTTGGCAAGCTTCAGTGAAAAATATTTTAGTTGTTTCCTCTTTTTCACTATACTGACTGCTGCAATTTAACCTGCCTTGCTTATGAAGGACATGGCCTATAAACTATCGCAGCTCGCAAGTATCTCTTTTGAGATACATTTTCCATCAGTGTTCAGATCAACACAACAAAAGCATGTCCTTAAAACAAAAGTCGTTCATACAATGCATTAAAGCATTTCGCTGTTGGAATTCAGGGGTTCTATTTTCCTAAGTTTCTAAAACCCTTGAAGATGATTATAAGTCGAACCCGCTTATAACGAACTCGAAAGTGTCGCGAAAAGTGGTCGCTATATCAGTAGTTCGTTGTATATGGACTCGCTTTTAAAAACGCGCGCTTAGCGGCCAAGCCGTTTTTTTTTTCTGTGCACTTTTATTAAAGTGCACCCAACCCCTCCGGTGACAAGCTAAGCCTTTTCGCGTCGTGAAGCGACGCCCGCTACGTGCTCACGAGTGAATTACCCGCCTTTGCTGAGAACTGACACCGTTTCACCGAAGCGCGGTACTGCCACGTGGAGCCGATCGCCCCTGGCTAGTTGCGTGCAGCGCGTCCCCTACTCGGCTCGCGGAGTCTCTGCTGGGCCGCTTGCTGTATGCCGTATGCGCGCGTTTGTACGTTCTTCGTGCCTGCTTCACTCCGGACCGTGCACAGGTGCGGCGAGTAGCCTGTTCGTTCAACGCGGTGAAAACAAGCATTCTGCAAGCAACGCGCACTCTACGTCTCCGCGATGCTCTCGCGGCCCTGCACGATGATGCGCGGCGCACTTGAGTTCTCACCTAGTTAAACACGCAGTATACGCTCGCTGTCAGTACATCGAAATTTCTCGGTGCCCGCGCCGCTCAACAACAGCGAGATACTTTCGTTTCTACAAAGCGAGGCGCACTTTAAAGCGGTCTCGCACGACGCGGCGGCGGCGAACTTGCGAACGGCAGCATGGCGCGCTCGTACCGCCGTCAATCCGCACAGCGTACGGCGTGCGCCACACGCGCAGCCGAGCAGATATCTACAGATGACTGTGATATAAGGTTCTCGGCTGTAAGTCATAACTGCACGTTCACCGACAACCGCCACCTCGCCTTCGCTCTTTTCTGATGCTTTTCCGCGAAGGCATCGCCGCAATCGCGCGGAAATCGTTATCACCGATCGACCGGTCTCTGCAGTTACCGAAAAGACGGACGACCTTTCGCGGCACGTCGACGAGTTTAGGGACGCAGTGAACCTTTATGCGATGAAAGTTATCGCGGTTATCACTTCTTGCATTTATGCCTTCTTGCGTTCCAAGGCATTGTTAGTAGAAGTGTAAGTGTTAGCTAAAAGCCGACTTCTTCTGTCTCTCATTCCCATTAGCAGCCATTGTTTACCTCCAAGGTAGTGCCTGGTGAGATTTCCCCTGTGCGTGATTAAACCATAAAAGTTTTGTTCAAAACGCCGTTGATTGATGAAATAAACCAACGAAAGACGCCAGATGTTTTCTAAAAGCAAAACGAAAGAACGCCAGATGTTTCTAAAGCAAAACGAAAAGACGCCAGCTGCTTAACGAAAGACGCCAGATGTTTTCTAAAGCAATGGTTTTCTAAACAATGAAAAGTCACAGCGTACATGTAAAATTAAAGTGAGCTGCAAGTCGTCATAACTCATCGAACCTTTAGTATAAACGCGCCCGATCTCACGTCGGTGATGATGTACTGGGCAGAATTCACGGAAGATCCACGGTTTACCGATGAACCTCCGCAGCTTCGCCCACTCATCATCATTCACTCCGTGGATATGCTGTGATTTTTTTCCCTCACTGCCATTCTGCCACTGAAGAAAAGGCTCGAAAGTTAGCGACCCCGCTCGCAGCGTCCGAAATCTGCGTGCGGTGCTCGCCGATCAGGGATATCTTAGTCGAGAGTAAACTGGAGCGGGGCACGCGCGAGCGCGCGCCCCTCTCACGCTTTAGAAGGCCTGTTTTAACTTTCTTTCGCTTCGTATGTGCCATATTTTTACCGCGACCGTGTCTGAAGTGTTCGTTGTAAAAGTAGGAGGCTTTGAAAAATATTCGCTATATATGTGGACGCAGCTTCAATGTTTAGCATTGGAAAATCGTAAGTGCACCCAAATATGGTCGTTATAACCGATAGATCGTTATACGTGGGATCGTTATAAGTGGGTTCGACTGTAGTCCTTTGACGTGTTAATTCACTAGCACTCTACAAATAAAATACTTTTCTTGCCTTTTGTAGCACCACAGTACGAAACTGTTTTAAAGCGTTTCTTGGTACTACGTCACACGTCTCCCCCCCCCCCCCCCTTTTTTTTAAACTTCAGTGAAAACGTATGGCACCTAGAGCTGGGTGCAACTTTAGAAGGTAGCGGCATTTCCTCCTCTAAGGCCGTTTAATATGAGCCTGCACGAGTGGATGCGCACTTTAGACTGACATCTTGAGCTGGACTGCCGATGACTCCGTTGTCAGACTCACGGGTGGGAGTATTTCTTCAGTTGCGTAGGCAATCTGGTTGCGTGGCAGTATCTGGGCAGGGCCTCTACTGCCTTATCTGGCTATAGTGTTTCATGATGCCTTTGAAAGGCGCGTGTAATTTTCACAGCGCTCGACAAAGTGACCTTTAAGGATTCCTCTGTTACATTACATCACATTGGAAAACTTTTCATTTCAGCCCAATTTTTTATGATCAGCGGTTGGCAACAGAGCCATATTTTGTCAACACTGACCTGGAAACTCCCCGATGCAGTGTGTTGTAGTTCAGCCATAGTCAGTCAATTGCATGTATCCCATTCACTATACCTGCAACCTGCCAGAAATATTTGTATGCAGGGTGTTTCAGCTAACTTGCGCGATAGCAATTATATGGACACTCCCGACGGGTTTTTGCCGTCGCCGTCATGTTCTGTATAAAGTCCAAATTGATAACATCTTCCTGTGCATCGTATGTTTTACCCGCGGGTAAAACAGCATGAGTGGGCGTGACGAACACTGCTGAAGCAGAGATGAAACGAGCCGACCCATCTCTGTTGCATGGAGGGCGCATGCAACACTTCACCCCACGTGTGAGGCCTGCCGTCAATTGCTATTCAATCAGAGAGGAAACGCCCCGCCCGTCTTGAAGGAGCGTGAAGAAACAATGGAAAGGGGGGGGGGGTTGGATACAGCAGCAACTGTGAACTTTGATTTTAAGGGTGCGGTCGCATCCAGAAGAGTTGGGTGGGTGCTAGTCTTTCTTCGTATAATATTACTATTTGTTTATCGCGTTCATTGCTTCGCTCTTCCGGTGAAATTGTGATTTATTTTTAATATCACGCACTCTAGAGATAAGCTGAAGGAAAAAAATTTAACAGGGCAGTTAGCTTAGCATAGATGAAATGATCCGACGTTGATGAACAAGCATTAAAACTTTTCTATTGAATATTTTTCATTAGAGTTACTATTTTAAAGGTTAACTAAGCAACCTTTTGTTATTTAACCAGCTTGGCAGATTGGCAGTTATCTTAGCATAGATGAAATGTTCAGAGATTTCAGAAGTTCTACAACTTTCTCGTTGAAGATTTTTTGCTAGAGTTACTAAGTAATAAGTGAATTAAGCAGTCTTTGTTCATCACCCAGCTTGGCGGATTGTAAAAAATATCCTGACGTGCTTCATATGACTCAGAACAATGCTGTTCGAATTCGACACAAGTAGCACGTATATGTTTTTTTGAATACTATGCGCCAGTTAGCTGAAATACCCTGTATATAGGCTACTGTATTACCTGCTTAGCAATTCAATCTACAGATATGCACACAATGTCGCTTGCCCACACTTGTCTTCCACAGTTACCCCACGGCACTCGCCATGGTCGCTTCGGGCAAGGTGGACTGTCAAGCCTCTGGTAACTCATCGTTTCAAGCTTGCATCCACAGTGGAAGCCTTTCCAGACGGCCAAGACCGGTGCCGGTGGGGCCATCAAAGTCATTATAGACTGCAGCTCGTAATGAAGTCCTCGCCTGGATGCGCGTCCTTCTACGACCCAGGATCGTATGTTCGTATTTGCAGGAAAGCCTTAATGTTTGTTTTTCTCCAGCAGTTATGATTACCAGCCGAGTGCATTTACGGTAGGTAACCAAGACGTACAGTAGCATTTAAAAACAGGCCGACTGCAAACTGTAGTTTTAACCGACCAAAGGGCATCATCAACCAAGACAGGTGCTGACAGGGCTGTCACGAAGAGTCGCAAGATAGTTTTGCTCTCTGCACACTTTTTAACGTTAGTCGCTAAACTGGTGGCGCCATCTGGTAGCGAAGAGATCAACTAGACAAACACAGCACTGTTATTCAAGTACCAGGTGTACTTTTTCCTCGCGTAAATTAGCAGCGCTGTAATTGCGAACGTTCTTATCTCACTCCAGTTCATAGCAGAACTTTGTTCTGTCAAGGTTCTTACATGTGTATTGGTACAGCTTGCAAGCACCGTGCTCATATACATAGATAACTGTGACATTAACATTACTTTTAAAAAGGCTATGGCAGTTAAGGAATGGTGGCCTCAGCAGAAGGGAATGTAGTCATCTGGAAGAGTTTTAAGAGATGAAAGACCCCTGAAAGCCTGAATTTTAGCAAAGCCTGGCACATGGAACCATAGGTCGGTAAAAAATGTGGAGCTCACTCAGGCTTACTCATGAAATATATCTTGCCCTTAAGTCTCACTCGGACTCAGACTCACAAAAGTTTTTATCAACTGGACTCACTCGGACTCAAACTCACCAAAATATTACTCACTCGTACTCACACAGACTCAGACTCACGGCTCAATCTGAGTCTGAGTGAGTCGAGTCATGAGTCCGTTAGCATAAAATTAACATTTTTGACTATGGTGTCAGTGCTCTTTAACACCAATATCTCGCATAATTGGCGCTCTACTTGGCGCCTTTGATCTCGTACCTTCAAAATCAGTGGTTGCCATCCAGTAATGACCTGTTTATTCAAAGATATGACTCATGCAAGATATTTTCATCAGTAACTCTCTGTGAAAATGTTTGCGGCAGAAGTGGGGGACGTCAAAACTCGCGCCTCAGATCAATATTGAGATGGCACATGAATGCTAGTGCGCTGAAGTATGTGTAAGTAGACATAAGTAGGTGTGAGTATAAACGTGAGTTGACATTAGGCCGACAGTAATGCTGAAGTTTAAGTAGATAGGATGGTAGGTTGGAAAAAAAGCGTGGGGCTCACTCGGAGTCACCCAAAAAATATATTTTGCCCTTAGGGCTCACTCGGACTCAGACTTGCCAAAATTTTCCTCAAACGGATTCACTCGGACTCAGACTCACCAAAATTTTTATCTCTCGAACTCACTCACACTCAGAGTCGACTCGTGAGTGAGTTTGCTGACCTATGCTTGGAACTGCTGTATGCTTCAGAATGTGCATCCAGCACATTGATTTTTTTGCTGACCGCACACCAAAGAGCACCAAAATTAAGGTTCATTGCAAAACGTATGCCGCGTAAACGTTTGAAGATGACATTTGGTCACTCTGATGGCTCATGGTTTTGTGATGATATCTGGGGTTTAAGGGGGGACGTGGCAATGAAAACTATCTTTGTTATTTATGGAGATAAAGTGATGAAATTTGGCATGCAGATGTGATATGTTGTGCTGATATCATAACTGAAATCGGTTTTGAGCTATCTTTTGTATTTTTTGAGTTACAACACTTGATAGACTCTCATTGTCATCCCAAAATTAATTAATGAATTAGACATAAGTTCATCAAGTTTTTTGCATAAGGATATTCACAAGGGCCCATTCTGTGCCGTAATGCTATTGGTTTATTTTTTAATGTTCAAATAAGCACACACAAAAAGTTTTGAAATTTCTTGTACATATTGTCTTACTAACAACTTTTACAAAAAGCCAATTATAAAAATCTGTATGATGTGCAGAGAAAATATGGACAGCTTTACGGCACTCACCAATGTCTCAGGATCTAAGCACAGAAAACGGAATGGTTATATCTTTATTTGTTGTGAAATGGCACAGGGATGACTGACAGCAACTGTTCAAAAAATGAAAGCTGAGAAAATGGAGCTAAAAGCTAAGAAAATGGAACTGGGAAGGACGCTGGTTTTATTTTTCATTGGAGAAATGCAGCTTTGCGGCTATCTTGAGCTCTATCTGTCCTCTTTATGATGACACCAATATGGTGGCACTGTGCCAAGGGAAAACTTCAGATTTGCATTTTCTAAAGCCCAATTTTCTCATACTTTTTGATGACAGCACACTAGTAAAATGCTTTTTTTTTCAACTTCTACTGCTTATTTTGGTCTAATATTTCACCATGACTTAAAACATGGTCTCAGGATTGCGGAAAAAAATAAATTGAAAAATAGAACAATTTGACCAAATTTACCATTCCCATTGCCACGTCCCCCCTTAACGTCCCAAACCATGATATGATTATGAGGGACTCCGTAGTGGAGGGCTCCATAAATTTCGGCCACCTGGGGTTCTTTTAACGTGCACCTAAATCAAAGTGCATGGGCCTCAAACATTTTTGCCTCCATCGAAAATGCAGCCGCCGTGGCCGGTTAATCGATCCTGCGACCTTGGGGTCAGCAGTTGAGCACCATAACCATTAGACCTCCATGGCGGGGCGGCTCATGGCTTTAGCCCTTTAGGAATTAAGTCTGTTGTTTTAGATGCGAAGTATCTTAAGGTGGAGCTCAATCCGGTGGTGGTGTGCGGCGTGACCACCCTTACTGCGCATGCGCATACCTCTCCACACACCTCCTCTCCACTCCCCCTCACCATTCCCGTCGGCTACCCTCTCCACTCCCTCTCCCCCTTCCCTCTCCTTTCCACTCTTCCTCTGAACGCGGGCTAGACATGCCGAAATTCCTCCTGCGCAACGCCGCGATGAGCTCGAGCGCAATGCGCGTCCCTCCCCCTTCTCTCTCCTCTCCTACGCTGCCCCCTCTCGCCCGCCTGTCGACCGCGTTCCCCGCTCGCCCTGTGAGAATTAACGGCCAGGCTAGATGGAAGATAAAACGCGCGTAGCGTTCGCTCTTCGCGTTCCACGACGCGAGCTCGGTAGCATGCCCAACGAACGCCAACGGAACGCTATCGTGCAAGTGCTCCGGCTTCGCATCTACTCATGGTCCCCTTTAGCGGGAGATGGTGCAATTTTTTTTTAATCTAAAAGCAGCATTGCAAGGTCGGCAAACAGCACTGTTGAATCAAGCGCTGTGTTCACTAACAGAGAATGTCTAGGTCTGAGCAGCATAGGTACCTGTGAACAAATTTTTCTAGCAACAAGTACAAAGTGTTTTATTGACATTGACTATATATAGGCCACATAGGCATGCCTCGGCAGGGCCAGTCTGTACACCGTTTCCCATGAACAGTGGACAGTATTATTTGATTACTCTTGAAGGGGCCAACCTAAATATGTTAAATATATTTAGAAGCATGGTACATTGTACGGCATGCAGTACTATATTACTGCAAGGTTTTTGCATTTATACAGCATTGTTTGTAGGAAGGGTGACATTACGTTTAATAGTTAAATGCAGCCGTGTTTGATTATTTTCACCAAATACCTTAAAAAGCAGCATATTTACTTTGCTTGAAGCATTTTAACATGCTCAGCCATGTCATCATATATCTCCTATCTCTCTTGAAGTATGTCTTATCTGATATAATTCTCAAACGTGTATGCAATAAGAACATGACAAATAAAAATATGGGCTCAATTTGTGTTACTTTGAAGCTGGTTTTAAACGCAGTGTACAGGAAGACTGTCTCCTGCAAGTTTTGTACACCAAGTTTATTTATTAGATGCGAAGTATCTTAAGGCGGAGCTCAATCCGGTGGTGGTGGTGGTGTGCGGTGTGACCACCCTTACTGCGCATGCGCATACCCTCTCCACACACCTCCTCTCCACTCAACCTCTCCACTTTCCCTCTCCCCTCCCCCTCTCACCTCCTTCCCCTCTCCCCTCCACCTCTCCCATACCCCTCTCCCCTCCCCTTTCCACTCTTCCTCTGAAACGCGGGCTAGACATGCCGAAATTCTCTCCTGCGCAACGCCGCGATGAGCTCGAGCGCATGCGCGTCCCCTCCCCTTCTCCCTCCTCTCCTACGCTGCCCCCTTCTCGCCCGCCTGTCGACCGCGTTCCCCGCTCGCCCTGTGAGAATTAACGGCCAGGCTAGATGGAAGATACGACGCGCGTAGCGTCCCTCTTCGCGTTCTACGACGCGAGGTCGGTAGCATGCCCAACGAACGCCAACGGAACGCGATCGTGCAAGTGCTCCGGCTTCGCATCGCCTCATGGTCCCCTTTAGCGGGAGATGGTGTAATTTTTTTACATACATGACTAGACATTACTATCAAAGTTTACAGACAATAACAAGACACACTGTAAGGACGTAAAAAAAAATGTACCACATATTGTCACTGACTAAAAGGCAGGAGAAAACAGCACCATCATAACTTACAAAATTACAATGTAGTGATGTTGTAAGGCACAGGGGTTGTTGCTAACTGCAAAAAGCCAAGAGACAATAAAACCAGTGAAACAATGGTTTACCTAGATTAATTGTCTCTTGACTCCATGTGGTCATAGATTTAAAAAAAAACTGCTTTCTATTTCCCAAGGGTCATTCTTTTTTGACAAGAATCGTTTGTGATCTTGGTGGAAAATTATTTGTTGCCCAGTCAGACCTCTTTAAGTACATTGGAAAGCACATCATGTACCACAATAACTAGCACCATATGTAGCAGGTTCTGTCACTTTCTTTTGTGCACATACATTGAAGCCACTATGTACATGAAATGTTCAGGGCAGTTGTTTAAATCACCATACACGCAACATAGTCAACAAGAAAAGGGATAAACATGGGAACAAGACATTTGGCAATAAATGTAAACAGTGTTGTGCCACCTATCAACACTGACTAAATGGCATATCATTTGAGAAAACAGCGCTCATCGTAACTTACAAAATTACAATGTCACTACACTGTAAGGCACATCGGTACCATTTGTACTATACTGGTACCCTACTGTCACAGTTAGCTCATCTGTAGCATCCTTAACGGGTCCTTAACCACTTGTCCAAGTAATCATCGAATTACCTCGGCATCGGATTTGATTGCCTCACGAATCGATTGCCCCAAAGTTTCTGGAATACGCCGAGAACGAGTGGAGTTGTAGGGATTTGTCGCACGCTTTAAGCGTTTTCTCTCTTCTCTCTTCCGACGAGTGCGCTGGAAGCTACGCAGGGAGGGATGACATGGTGGACACAAGCTACGACAGTGTGTGAAACACGATCGCTCTCTCTCATTGTGATTCCTGTGTGCACTAGTGTTGCTACTGTGTAATTTTAGCGTGCTATAGAGCGCGGCGGCGCCAGCACGTGGCGACACCCCGTGGCAAGAAGCGCATCTGATCCAAGCGCCACTCCAACTCTATGTCAGCGATCAGCCAATAGCAGCAATCTGCTGTTTGGCGGCATACAGCTGGCACACCGCCCACCAAAGTGAGTGAGGACGAGGCCTCTCTGTATGAAGAGAGGGCAGTTGAGAAAGTGGCAACTTCGCGTTCCGCTCGTGAACTCTACGTGCCGCGCACGGCTACAGAATTTGGCTGGACTGTTCACAGCAGTGTTTGCTGTTTGTAGAATGTGTTTTCTCACCAAGCCCGAGGTGTGGTTCAAGACCCCTTTAACAAGCACCACCATTAAATGCCAGCGCAAGTAAACCTGTCCTCTCACGCACAAATAGCACCATCAAAAAGACATGACGACCTGCACAACTTGCGACTCTCAAAAACTGCACCATACGACGATGAGATCCAGTCATCTGCAGCACTTTTAACCAGCAACCACTAAATAAACACCAGCATAAACACACCTGTCTACTTCTCACGCACAATTAACACCATCAACTAGACACCACACAACTAGCAAGTCACACCACACATCTAACAAGTCAGAAATAGCACCATGCAGTGATGAGCTCGGTGCCTGTTAAACTCTTTCATACTTTTGTTATGTTTATCATAAGTTACAACAAATCCAGTTTCAGAAATAACACACATGCAGTGGCCTTGCCAGTTTTGTAGAAAGCAATAGTACAACAGTTAAGTTGGAACAGGTACTAATGATATCACCACACTGACCTGCATCAAGGAGCTAACACTAGAGTGCATTGGCGAGGTGCTGTGGCACTAAGGTACAAACGGGAGTATCTGCACTGCACTTTGCCACTCGTGCATTGTTGCTTCTCGACAGTTTCGCTGCAAATCAGCAATTTTTCTCTGCTGCTAAGCGTGCTGCTTCAGCACCAATCAGCGCTTTGTGCAGGCACTGTCTCAGCAGTACAGATGTCTAAAGTCAGCAAAACGGACACTTGATATCCACCTCACTCACTGTTCCATCAGGCAAGGACAACGTCGAGGCAACCCACAGAAGGCCAATGTGGACAACAACACGCACTGCCTTGTGTAAGCACAAACGCTTTGAGATCTTGTCTCCTATCACGACTACCTTTCCGGCAAATTGCAGGTAGGCGTGGCCAGCAGACATCTGCTTGCATAATCAGGATTTCAGTGTATGCCTTTACTGAATGCTTGCCATTATACTCAGTTACAACCTAGGAAAAAATGGCAGCTCCGCCCACAGCTCCGCCTTCACCTGTGAAACACAGTTGTGCAAGCTGTTTTCCGCTTGAACCGTATATACTTTTTCTCGGTTAATGTAACTAATGCGCATATTAGGAGTTAAGGCTCGTTGTTACTACCTGAAATGTTACGTTTGGCTTAGCAGCAATGTGAGAGTCCCTGACAAAATTTACCAAGACGTTCAAGTTTCTGACCTAAAACCAGCGACACAAACGTGTGTCTGGTATGGGAAACTCTGCTATCTCAAACATCCGGGAAGTGTTTGACGTCACAAAAATGAATAAGCGCTATTGGATGGAGCACTTATGCAAATTCTCTGTGGGAGGGACAGTGATGGCTGTAGGCGGAACATTCTTTCTCAGGTTGTAACAGAGTATAGTGTATTCCAGCTGAGCAAAACACAAGGTCATGTGTTTGATTCCCAGCACAGGCAGAGTTGAGAACACTTATGCGCTGAGCATCAACTGCGCATTAAAGAAATGCAGGTTGTCAAAATTTACTGGGAGTCTCCAGCCAACTGCCAGCATCTCTTGAGGCAATCCCTCTCACATAACTTTTTTTTTTTGTAAAATGTCTTTCTTGGCCTCTTCCAACTGCACTAACCTTAATTGCCATGTCTTGTACACTGCCATTACTTGGCTAAATCATGGCTGATGTCAGCTAGTATTTGCTAAATGATTGCTAATTCTGGCTATCTGCTGTTATAACACCAACACTGTCATCAGTCATGCTCACTTTAATGACTGAGTTGTCTAACGACTGTCTTTTCTATCACTCTGTCTACCTGCATTCCTTTTTTGAAGTATGCCTACAATGGGAGTGACCTCGCAGCACAAGAATTTTTTCCACAAAATCTCACTGGAAGCACACGCAAGACAGCGAGCAACTTCCAAAGGCACTGCTCTTGGCAACACTGGATATACGTGCCCACAGAACCCGAGAAACTGTGTAACAAAGCTTTAACAGCCATCTACCTCGGCAACTGCCTACACTGCTAGCAAACCTGGAGTTCACTTCAGGTCGAACACTTCGCACCTACAGTCATGCCACTGTGACTAAGCCGAACAATTTATTCCTGATCTAACTCAACTGTGCAAGTCTGCAGAGCTTTTTTTTCAAACACCAAGAAAGGAGAAATAACCTGGCAAGCCGAACAGCATTTCTCCCAACCGTTGTGGTATCTTTCAACCATGGTTTACTACACACACACACACACTTGTCACAAACACTATGCCCAAGGTTGGGCCCAACACCCTGTAAACCTTCAGAATCACAGCTTGTGCCTACGACGCAACATCTATCACGTGACAGAGGATCACAGGAAGACTGTGACCTGGTGTGACCAACTGTGGTTGAACAAGATATGTCATTGGAGTCTATATTTCAATGAAAGGGCTTGCCTTCATCAGGGCAAACGATAAAAGTCGCCTTGTACAAAAAGGCCAGTGTCTGTTTAGTGGTGAATGCGAGAGAAATGGGCTAACATTACGGGGTCGCACAACTCCACGCTAGAGACCTACTCCATGTTATACTCGGTTACAACCTAAGTAAAAATGTGAGCCCGTCACCTGTCAAAGACAGTCGTGCTAGCTGGTTTCCGCATGAACCGTAAGTGCATTTTTTTGGCTTGTGTAAATACTACATACTACACATATTAAGAGTTAAAGGTTCGTCGTTACTACCTGAAACCTTACGCTTGGCTGAGCAGTGATGTCAGAATGCCCGACAAAATTTACCAGGACGTTCAAGTTTCCGACCTAAAACCAGCGACATAAACATGCCTGTATGGGAAAGTCAACTATCTGAAACTCCCGAGAAATGCCTGACATCACGAAAATGAGTAAGCGCTACTGGGTGGAGCATTTATGCAAGTTCTCTGTGGGAGGGACGGCAATGGCTGCGGGCGGAGCTGAAAATTTTTTTTTCTTGGGTTGTAACTGACCATAGTAAATAATGGTAGGCACCATTGATATATCTAAGGAAAGAAGTGTTAATTTCATGGGCTCGTTTTCTTTGTTATACACAATATTAATGAGAACTAACAGACAATAATGCCAAGGAAAGTATAGGGGATGTTTTTAGTAATAAATGTAAGGTAATTGTGAAGAAAGAAAAGTGGACGAAAAGATAGCTTGCCGCGGGCAGGGACCGAACCTGCGACCTTCGAATAACGCGTCGATGCTCTACCAACTGAGCTACCGCGGCGGCCATCCCCCCGTCCACTTTATGGGGTATATGTGTGCATTTAAACGTGGGAGCGTTAGTCAGCGCCGCCAGTAGCCATGACGGCGAGTGTGGAACACTCTTTTTCTGCCTTGTTGGCGTCACGTAGCACGTGAACTTATTACGAGCTGGCAGCTGACCAATAATCCCTCGCATACCTATCGAAAGGCTATCGAAAAGATAGCTTGCCGCGGCAAGCTATCTTTTCGTCCACTTTTCTTTCTTCACAATTACCTTACATTTATTACTAAAAACATCCCCTATACTTTCCTTGGCATTATTGTCTGTTAGTTCTCATTAATATTGTGTATAACAAAGAAAACGAGCCCTTGAAATTAACACTTCTTTCCTTCATTCATAGCGAGGGTCTCGTTCTGGCAGACTTGATGCTTTTAAGTGGTATGCGAAGGATTATTGGTCAGCTGCCAGCTCGTAATAAGTTCACGTGCTACGTGACGCCAACAAGGCAGAAAAAGAGTGTTCCACACTAGCCGTCATGGCTACTGGCGGCGCTGACTGACGCTCCCACGTTTAAATGCACACATATACCCCATAAAGTGGACGGGGGGATGGCCGCCGCGGTAGCTCAGTTGGTAGAGCATCGGACGCGTTATTCGAAGGTCGCAGGTTCGGTCCCTGCCCGCGGCAAGCTATCTTTTCGTCCACTTTTCTTTCTTCACAATTACCTTACATTTATTACTAAAAACATCCCCTATACTTTCCTTGGCATTATTGTCTGTTAGTTCTCATTAATATTGATATATCTAGGCACTCGTAGCAACGTCGCAGAGTATAGGCTCCACCCAGCACTCACCAGCACCCTCTGAGGTCATGCAACAACTGGCGCAGCAGCTGCGAAAGCTGCTACTGAGCACTGTGCGTCTGGGCGCATCCAGCGTGTTTAGAAGAGGTGGCCTTGACCGGGGAAGTTGCAGTGGTTCTAAGAAGGAACTTTTCCACGAAGCTAATCTATTTTCTAAGATAAAATCGGCCGTGCGAACCACTGAAGTTCTGCTACATAACTGACGAGTCTGCGCTGAAAACGAGTTTGTTCATTTTACAGCTGCGGTAAATTTCTTTTAACAGTTTTCGTAAACAGGAAACCGACAAAAAACTTGTTCCGCCTTACGTGTGTCTTTCTACAGAATTAACCGCAGCGAAACTTGTCGGTACACCATTTTTTTTTTTCTTTGCACAACAGAAAACGACACATGCACCAGCGAAAACACAGTGGCAATGGGGGTAGGCACAGCAGCCGATGCCTATTATGTGAAAATAAACGCCCGACAACAGTGCTGCTGCATTTTCGTGCTGTAGGGGCGATGGAATACATCAGTAACAGTGATCGACGGGTGCCTGTGGTAGTGCAGGCTTCGTGCCTCAGCAATGTACGCATGAAACGAGCCCGACAGCAAACCCACCACCGTTGCAAAAACGTGCCAAGCGTCACAATGCGCTGGCTTGCACAAGGGAAATTTTTCGTGAAACAGTCAGCGCTTTAGAAAACATGCCAATAATTCAAACGCGTTCGTTGCGGATATTTTTTTTTCACAGCCTTGCAGCAACGGTTGCCTCCTGTGAGGTTCCTTGTTCAACCACTGTTGGTCTTTTAAAAGTCCATCACAGTCGACTGGAGTCTCAAACACGCACGCAAAACACGCACGATTTCCCTCGCAATCGGTGATGTCACGTACATTTCCAACAACCCATAAAATTGTTTGTTGTGGCAAACCGTATCAGAAAATCTCAAGAGAGATCACTTTTATCACTGCTTATTTATGCTTTCCAAACTTCTCCCACCTTACACGATGTTTACCAATTTCCATCTCGAGTATGCATTTGACAGCCAATGTCTACGAAACCTTTTGAAAGTTGACGCAAAGCAAGCCCAATCACACTGTATGGAGTTTCCACCTCAGCTTCCAAGTTCTGAGTCCACATTGGTTCAAAGTTTCCATTCTGGATGCATACAAGGTCGCATTAAATTATGACAAATACCGATGTGCAGACATTGAAGTCTAGCAAGAAATGTGTGGTACATGATTCGGTGTTGACTCGTACTTCAACTCCGACAAGCTTGATGTACTAAACTCTTTGCACTGACATACGAGCTCATGAAAAAATGCAATATTAACAGCCAAACACGAACAAGTCAAGCAAAACATGCATGTAAAACAATTTGCATTGGGCCATCCCTTGGATGTCCGTGTTACATGGACGGCTCAGAAACGTATCTGGGCCGTCCATGTAATGCTCCTACGGTGAAATGGGGAGAATTCGCAGGCATGACTTGGGATTGGCTAGTACAAGAAGGGGCAGAGATCACTAAGAGAGGCCTGGATCCTGCTAAGCCATAAAATAGGATGAAGATGACAACAACCATCCACAAGATTCAACTGAGTGGCGTGGACGAATTGGTGTCGGAACATAAAAGCAAGCATAAAGTGACTAAATGTTCAGGATGGCGGGTCATCGCCACACAAACCAAGGTATAAGACAAAGTTGTTAAAACAGCAATAACATCGAAGGCAGTCTAAGGTTCGACCTGACAGCCCCTTTCGTTTCTTTCTTTCTTTGCACAACAGCCTGGCTCAGGTAAGAGAATGATCTTAGTGTTAAGTTTTTGGTGAAAGTTTACCCCTACAATCTTCTTCACTACACTTGGGTACAACCTAAGAAAAAATGTAGGCTCTACCCACAGAATTACGGAGTGCCTGCCTTTCACCTGTGAAGGACAGCAGTGCTAGCTGGTTTCCGCTCGAACCGTAAGTACTTTTTCTCGGCTTATGTAAATACTACGCATATTAGGAGTTAAAGGTTTGTCATTGCTATCTGAAACATTACGTTTGGCTGAGCAGCAAGTTCGACATCCCAGACGAAATTTACCAGGACGTTCAGGTTTCCGACCTAAACCAGCGACGCAAACGCGCATGTGTATGGGGAAGTGTATCTGAAACACTGGGAAAGTGCCTGACATCACGAAAATGGGTAAGCGCTATTGGATGGAGCTCTTATGCAAATTCTCTGTAGGAGAGAAAGCAATGGCTGTGGGCGGGGCTCACATTTTCTTCTTAGGCTGTAAGCGAGCGTAGTGAAAAATGCCCTTTTCCACAGAGGATATACGGATAAGAGCTCTGACAGTGCACACTGTACCTGTCTAGACTGACCTTCTCTCGACTGTCAGTTAAAAAAAAAAAAGGAAGAAACGAAGTGATGGAGTCTGTGTCGAGGCCGAACCACTGCGGCAGTGCTTCACTTTCTTCCCAGGTAGAGGGCACGGGTGAGTGTGTTGCTGACTTCTGAGGTCTGGCTCGACCAGTTGATATTTTGGCCGTCGCTGGACACCACGGGGATGGGCCGATCGGCGACGCCACTGTTGATGAACGTGCCGATCTGCACGAGGTCGTGGTTGCGCCAGTGTCGCCGAACCGCTTCCACTAATGCTTGCACGAAAATGCTGCCGTAGTGAGGGTCACGGTAGGACAATGAGCTGCAATGTAATTTTAACGGCACACGCGTTGGTGGGAATGTCGGGTGACAACCCGACTCAGCAGATTTACCATAGAGTTAGTGCAGACTCAAGAGGAAAAGCTGGGCTGAAAGAGCACCAACCACTGCCATTACACTACCGGTGTCATTGTTTCCTGTGCAGTTATTTACAGAACGGCCAAAATTCGTGCTGTGCAACACTACGAATACAGTAGAACCCCGCTGATACGTTTTTGAAGGGACCGTAGGAAATAAACGTAAGAGACGGGAAACGTAAGAGCCGAAAAACAGGAAAAACGGCAAAATATTTAGTGGTACAGAATTTTATTTCAATTCTTACGAGCAGCACGAAAATTGGCGCGCTCAGCCGCGATCTAGTCGATGGATAGAAACGCGGAGCTTAGGACGGCCTTATCCACAGAAATGTAATCAACGTATGTGATTTTTTTAACACCAACAGCTGTAGGCATGAAAGAACTAAGCACACGCAATCACAACCGGCGCGGCGAGTCCGACCGCGAACCGCACGCACGACCATGCAAGCTCCAACAAGCTCGAACTCCTCCCGTTCTCCGACAAATAACGATGATGATGAGTCTACGCCAACGCGATGGCAGAAGTGAATGCCAATCTCGAAGGCCTTGCTTTCGCAAGCAAGTACGTCATACACGCCATGTTTGTGCAATGCAAATCTCAGAGGCTATGCTTTTGTCAATAGTAAATGCCAATCTCGAAGGCCTTGCTTTCGCGAGCAGTTACGTCATAGACGCCATCTTTGCAATTTGAATCTCGAAGGCCATGCTTTTGTTTGCATCAATTGAAAGATTCTGTTGCTTGCGCCTCTCATGCGGCTAATATTACGGTCAAACGAGGCCAAGCTGCGTGAAAATGCACCATGGCCGCTTTCTTTGGTAGTCACTCGGTCGGCTCCGGGCGCACTTCGCGACGTATCATACGGGAACGGTCCGACAGTTACGACGTAACAGCGGGGTTCCCAATACATTGTATCCTATGGGAGCTATGCCGGGACCGGCGGAAAACGACGTAACAGCCGGGAAAACGCAGCAGCAGTGAGGAACGTAACAGCGGGGTTCTACTGTATAGCAATATATAAATCAAACACAAGCACTTTTTACGCATGAGAGACGTGCGAGGAGAAATTGAAGTTTATTTGGAATATTTTGAGGAAAGATCCAAGGCTATTTAGGTAACTTACTGCGCACATGACTCGTGGCACAGGAAAGAGTGCATGTGCTTTTACTAGATGGCACCACCATATTCACTTGAGTTCAAGATCGCGGCCAATAGCGTGTCTTGCGAATTGCAGTGCATGATCATCTGTGGCTTCTCTTGACGTGTGCTTACAACTCTACATTAATGTGACCTCACTTTCACTATCTCCGATGAAAGCGGAGTACTACTGTCAAGTCTTGCAAGCGTCTCGGGAGTTGGTAACGTTCACCGGGTAGTGTACTGGCGGCTATGGCGGTGCCCTTGTGTCTGGAGGTTCTAATGCATGCGCCCTGTGGGGAGCTTTTTCCTCTAGAGTGTGTACTATGAGATTTTCGATCATGTGAGAAGCATTGAAAAAGAGAAGGCTACGCCGAACATTTAGCAAACTACCGTAAAAATCGGAATAGAAGTAAGAGTTATCCTCTTCCAAGAAAATTATGTGTAGGAAAGCGACGCCTCGTTTTACATAAAATTATCTTTGGCATAAATTCACTTGTCTGGCCACGATAAACCGCCATTGTAGACACTCAGACTTAGCAGGCAATATGCAAATGTGCATTACTGCTGTTTCGTGGTGTGAAATTAGCAGGTCTTTGCTTGATTTTAGTGCTGTATTCGGAAATGACGCGAGAGAATACACGTAAGCGAGAGTGTGGCATTGCTGCACCGCATGGTTCCCGCATACAGAAATTAAAATAGTGCAACTACAACATACTTTCACTAAAAGCTTCTTTCCGCGATTGCTACATTGTTCATACTGAACTCGAACTCGCATGTGGATTTTATTTGAGAGCACTGCACACGTGCGTGTGTACTTGTCGGGACTAATTGGCGGCACGGAGGAAGGGTCTTATCGAGCCTTCAAACGTAGTGCCAAAAAGCTGCGGCTGTGATCGACGGGAGGTAGACAATCGATATGAGTGATTTGCCATCGGAAGCCACACAAGCTGCAGTGATCGCTGGCATGAACCGCAGGTGCCCAGTGAGTGCTGCTCATTTCCCAGTGGCTTTTACTGCATAACAAATGCCTGTACATCACGAATGATGTGCTGTGGAATGTCATACAAGACTAGTGGCCATCCTAACAGTTATTTCTAACACAACGATAATACTATAGGCCATCCCCTGATGATAATATAAGAACGCAGTTTTCAGCTGTCACAATGAATGAGCACAGAGAAAGAAAATGGAAGTTATGTGTTGTGTTTACCAGCAACGATGATTTCTTTTTTTTTTTTAATGTTCACCATTTCAAAACAAGGAATCAACCTATATTCCAGCTTTTTTTATGGTAATTTCTTCAATCAACACAGTTCATCAAAACATATACCCTCATTCCACAACGCAAACCCATATTTTGCGTGAACGTGCATTCTCTCATTTCTGCAGTCACTGTTTATCCGATCATTTCCACTTTGACTACTTCTTTCCATGCACCGATACAGAACTGACTGCATGTGTCCCCAACGCCGAGTTTTGTCGAGCGTAGAAGCTACCCGCTTTGCACCATCGAACCTGTGCGAGTTGGCACCATGCCAGCTGTGCCAATGAAGCCATCTGCAGCTCTGCACGCCTATTCTTATCTAGGTCATCCATCATGCTCCATGACAACTGTGCAGCTTGCTTCATTCTTAGCGCTGCGCCCACTTTTATCACTGAGCTTCATACGCCCACATCGCAAATCTTCGAAGTGGGACACCTGTGCTCCTATGTAAAGGTATCATCCAGCTACAAGGGAAACCCACAAAGGCTTTTTGAAAAGGAAGCTCTGCGTGCGTTTGCCCAAAGCATTGAATCTGGAACAAACACCTTTCCAGGCCAAGTGCTCTGCCACTTGATCATACCAAAATGTTAACACATAGCTCTGTAAGGCTGAATTAATCAACAAGTTGGCAATCATTGCTGCCTTGTGCCACTACTTCATTGATGACAATGTTTTTCCTTTTTTTATGCTAACTGAACGCTAAGGTTTATTTGACTGCCTTTCTATTTTCCTTCACATCGCTACGCGAAGATATACAGATAAGGAGTCATTTACAAAATTGTGGTTTGTCATAAAAGTAACCTCTGCTGCAACAACTGCCTCAGCTGTGCTACCTGCTACAGGCAATTGTTTTCTTGAATATCTGTCAGAACATCGATATGACAATGGCAATCTTACAATGGCACAGTTGACATGAACTTCAGCATGTGGGCCCGGCTACGCCTTTCACCTGTGCCCCTAGGTGATGGTTCTGAAAGGCAATAGAGACAGAAAATAATCCGTGACTCTTGCTGTACAGGACAATAATCTGACAATGCTCCACTTCCCAATTTCCACAACTAAAGCAACAACTAGCCTGTAGACAGCGCAAACGGAACGAAAACACCGCACGACGGACAACACTCAAGTCAGGTCTTTGGCTGCACCTCGAGGCACAATTTAAGTGTGTAGGCCTCGCCACTTCGCTTGGCGCTGATCAGAATGTTTCTACACACTCAATTTGCAGCGATGTCATTACAGAGGTATATAAATGCATGCGGAAGGACACCTCGCAGCATATGACTGCAGGACTATTTCGTATAAATAGATTAATCTTGTCAGATTAAAATTGTTGCAGTGAAAGTAATGTTAGAGGCATGTATAGATACCCACGCTTTCTAAAGCACATGCAAAAATTTAAAAAAACTGAAAACACTAATGCAGAAAAGCGATAATGTGCAAGCTCTTACAAATGAAAAATGTTTTGACAGGCAACTCAATCAAGAAAATGAGACTGAATCAAGAAAACGGCAAGTTTTAGTACTGCATGCGTAGCTTCCGTAATGATGCTTAGTATGTAAAAATGCCATGTTTCACGTACAGCACATGCACGTTACGGAAAACGTGGCATTCATACGTATGCGATGCCTTTACGGATGCAACGCACACTGTATTAAATCTTGCTAACGTTGTTCTGTTACATCAGCAGATAGCAGTCATTTGCAACGCCAAGACTAGCAAGAACCAATCGGTGCTTGTAGCATGCAAGTAAGTGCGGTAGTCGCACGCTGCCAGAAATATCTATCGTACCACATTGCAGGATGGCGGTGGAAAATCTTTTAGAGTGTTTTCTGCGTACCTCTGAGCTGCTGAAAGTTATGATACTTCCCATTTTTTTTAAATACTCCCAGCTTACATTCCCATGATCCAAATTTAGTGACAGTAGAGCAGTACTTTGTTTGCATGCCCCAGTTAGCTGTCCTTTGTTCAAACAGTCCTAGGCCAATGAACATGCGAAACAAAGAAAAGAAAAGCTTAAGACGTCGTGGAACTGACCAGATACGTCGCCAATCTGGCAAGCTTGGACGCAAAGCACCTTTGGCTTGTGCTGGAGGCCGTCGCATTTCTCGCAGAGGTAGCTCTCGACTGTGTCGAGGTCCACCTTCTTGCAGTCGCTAGCATAGAACCCACCTGGGAGGATGTGTGGCGACACATCACAAGCTCAAGTATGTGTTTTACTGGGAGAGTAGGGATGGGAGAATATTCGAGAGCTTCGAATGTTACAGTATTCAAGTTTGCTTTGACACCAGTTTAAATTATTCTAGTTTCGAAGTAATCGAAACGAACAAATAGACTTATATTCGACCGCACATAAAACCCCCAATAAAATGCTTTGCTGGGCGCGTTGGTTCATAGTCTGCAATAGATTTGAGCGCAAAAGGACGAGACCCAAGAAGACAAGAGCGTTCGTTTAGTCGCCTTGTCTTCTTGTGTCTCGTCCCCTTGTGCTCAATGTAAAAACCTCCTTAAAAGGCTGTTTCACTGCAGTGTAGGACTGCTTTGCCGTGAAACCACCTATCCAGGGGAATACCGCATTGCCGTGAAGCCACTCTTCAAAGTTAATGTGTACATATTACCTACACCTTGATTACATATTTCAAAGTTTAAAAGCGTGTTAAGAGGGCTTATATGCGCTAAGTATAGCAAACTTTAAAACTTAACATATTTCACCACTTATAACTTGTACCCTATTACTATTCAAATCCTGCCACTATTTGACTTTGCTTCCACTGCACTTCAAAACAAAAAAGTAACACTAACACACGCCTAGTTCCAATTAAAAATATTGAGCTATTTAGTTGGGTCATGACAGAAATGGTCATTTTTCTTAATAATATGCGATATATTCTATTTGAGCAATTCGATTCGAAATTATTCGATGGAATCGCTATTTGCCTCGAACCTCAAATTTACCATTCATGCATCCCTATGTGATAGCAATTATATTCACACTACAGGCGCATTCTCGATGTCACTGTCACGTTCCGTATGAAGTCCAAATCGATAACATCGTCCTGCATGTTGTATGTTCCATGTGCAAGTGAGAGCATACGAGCGCTGCCGACGAACGCAGCTCAAGCTGAGATCAAACGGGCCAGCCATCTCCATCACACGAAAGGCACGTGGGGATGGGAGCCGGAGGGGGGCTGTGTGCCTCTGGCAGGAAATGTGTATACTATGACCGACAAGGCGTGATCGCCCACAGTCACGTGCTATCAACCAGCATACGGCTCGTACCTTTGTACGTGTTGTGCTCTCATTGCAAAGTTTTCATTGAGGCCACAGACAGCACGAAGGTCACCTCACTCGCTGCAGCGGCTGCGTTTCCTAAAGGAGCAAGCTGCTAGCCTTATGTTGTAGAACGTCCCAATTTGTTGCTATCACATTCTTTGCTTTGCCCTTCCGGCAAAACTGTGATTTTCATTTCTGAACTCGTTGCAGCAGCTCGACAACCCAGGGCATGTAAGCGTGAGGTCACAGGTTAAGAATCCTCGCTATGGCAGGCACATTCTAATGGAAGTACAATTGAAAAAAAAATGTTTGTTGTGTGTATGTACTACATCCAAGGAAAGAAACTCAATAGCAGAACATTAAATTAGAATACTATGTGCAGTTGTGAGCAATGCAAAAGGAAACACAGTTTCTACTTAAGCAGTCTTTACTCACCATGTTCTGACATGAATTTGACATATCAATTTCCAAGTGACTCCTTTGCGCTTGAAACAGCGTTATGAACACATTTTATTTTGGCAACTGCATTTAGTGACTATGGGCTCTTTAACTTAATTTCAGCGTTCCCTTTCATACTGATCACGACTGTATGTGCAACTACGGTCCATGAAACAGTCTGTTGAAATTGTATAACTGGTTACAACAGTAAAATAATTCCACTGAAATAGTACTTGCGAGGCAAGAACCTATAGGTACCTTTTCTGAGCAAACACTATACTAGCTGAAATTCTGTAACTGGTAACTGTAACTAGCTGACACTCTGGCAACCATAGTTTCTTAATTTGCAAGCAGTTTGAATCGGCATAAGTTGGCTGCATTTGCCTTGCAAACCAACGCACTCATTTGTTCGTGATAATCATTCTGTCAACATTGTGATGCCCTAACGGCTCATTTAATTAACGAGTCGCATCTTACCTCTGTACCCGTGGGACAGAATGATGAACACGATGGCGTCGCTCTTCCTGTGGTCCCAAACTGTGGCGATTTCGAGCAGCAATTTTTCAATTTCACCTGACGTACAGTCGTCGTATATCCTCACGTTAAAATCCAGCTCCTCCCACAGTTGCTTTAGCACATCTGTTAAGAAGAGGTTTTAAAGTGTGTTAAAGTCGTGTACAATGCACAGACAGTTTACTAGCAAGCAAATGTTATTAACATTCTGAAGGCAACATAGCAAACACGAGTCTGTAAAAGGAACACATAGAGAATTGCTTTCTCTCGCAATAAAACAAATACACTGGCACTACAGGACAGCAAGGAGCATTTCACTGCTTGCAGCTCAACTGCAACAAAATTTTAGACCACATAGGATCAGGCGGTGTAGATGTAGAGGATAGGACATGAGAAATCTTCGGTTTCAAATAAAGCTGACGCTTCAAAGAAAGGTTCGAACCTAACCTAACCTCATACTAACCTAACCTAATAGCCGTTGTCGATACCAAGAATGAAAAAAAATAAGAAACAGAAGAGAAAAGATGGGATGCAGTCAGTGAGTTCTCAAGCCATTTAAACTTGGAATTAAATCTGTGGGTGGCATGGACTTCAAGATATGTACAGCCAAAATTGCAGTCAAAGTAGACTGTTGTTCCAGTTATTTGTAACCCACTATGGTTTCGTGCACTGAAGTCACGAGTAACTGGAACACCCATGTACTTCGTTGCACATTCCAGGAATGAACATTCCGAGACAGGAGCCACCCTGCAAATTTGTTCAGTGTATGCAAGCCTTGCCAACTCGCCGCTACAATCGCTACAATACATTAACTGCAATACGTGGCATAACATAATTCAAGATAAATTTGTGCAGATTACTTGACTATCAATCAGTGTAATTTACAGGCATCACACTACATTCCTAGTCTGAGATCTCATTCCATTTATGCAAAAATAGAGCTACTTAACATTTACGGGCATCTATCGCATCCAACAGTTCAGAAATTTTCTTCCCTCTTCGGAAGCCCTACATTTAGTCCTCTAAGGTGCTTTGTACATATATGTGTACACAACTTGTTTTTGCAAATTGTGTCGACTAGGGGCGAAGAAAGAGCAAGACACTGTGCTTTGGATGAATTGAACCTCCTGCATCATAAAGGTGTCGTAATTTAACTCCATTTTGCTGTGTATTGCTGCGTATGATCACTTTGCTGAAGGCTCTACCATGTTCGATAAGATGTTCGCCACACCGCTTTCTGTGAGCCATCTCACACTATCGCACTATCTGAGATTTCATTCTATTTATGCAAAAACGGAACATGAACGACTCCAGGATAATTACATAATTAATTGCAGTTTATTTAAAATTAATTACAGAACACACAAATCATCAATGTATCATGACATTATTTCTTCTTGCAACAGAATATCAAGTGCCTTAGAATAATGTGTAAATGTGGCACATTTACAGCCATTTCTTCATAAGTCGCGCCTGCTGGGGTTAACAACCTTCAAAAATTATCTGAAACACCCGGTACGTCCAAGCAACCAACTAACCAAAATCGGCACCTCACTTCTCTGAACACACTGACAACATTGCACTCAAACCTCATTATAACAAAGTCACATCCGCCACGAAAATAACTTCGTTATATCCGAAAATTCGTTATAAACGTTTATTTGTAATACTGTATATATGACAGCACTGTTCTTCGTTTACTTCGTTATAACCAATAATTCGTTATATCCAGGTTCGTCATATCGAGGTTTGAGTGTATTACATCAAAAGAATGTCAATAAAGCAAACATGTTGTTCCTTACCGACATCTTTCTTCGTGCCTTGTCTCTCCTGTAACCTGATCTCCTTCTTTGGGTCTTTGAACACATTGTGGTTTAAAATGACCGCATATCCATGTGGGCTGTTGGTCATTGGATACCGCGGCACTGCTTCACCTACAAGTCAAGAAATTGGGCTTTAATGAGCAACAAGCAGTTTCATCTGACACCGAATGCATTGTTTGGGCAGTTAAAAGGATCTGTTTAATTCGTTCATTTAGCATTTTATGTTTTCTGCGAACTTAACCATATGTGATGGTTGATTTGCATAATGAGCTGCACCTATCATCACCAATGTAATGGCCTCAATGTGAATCTATGCCCCAATTGACTCCCCTGTATGAAACCTTAAACATACTACCGTTCTCCCAGTTGTATAAATTTTGCTTAGCAACAATGATTTTCCGCGAAATTAAATACGATTATGCTGCTTTCTCAAACAAATATTTAAACAGACATGTGGCATACGACCTACGCACTATTTCACTGACCCAAGGACTAACTACGGGACAAAAACTATACATTAGCAAATAATTTCATTGTGCAATGCATACCCATCTTTAATCAAACTGGCCAATGAAAACCTCATGTATGTCTCATTCCAAAAAACAAGTAAAACTACTTCTCATGTCTCTTTCAAACTTACAATAGCTTTTCAATGATGTCTCGTAAAGTACTGATAATCACCTTATGCTTTATATTGAACACGCTACATGTGCAAAGACTTGCACTACTACAGTTTGTATAAACTTTTGCCTTCATATTCATGTTAAAGTGTTTCTTTTTATTGTCATTCTTGTTTGCATATTGTGTAATAAGCAATTTAATTATTTTTTGTAAATCACATGATTTCACTGGTTTCGCTCCTGCTGTCAGACATACAAGTCCCGGGTGAAGGCGTCGTCAGGAGACATACAAGTTTCCTTTTGCCTTACCTCGTGGACATACGCCACAATGCAGTGATGCTACCGAGGACCTCTGATTTGGAGCAATTTTTGGAGCAGCAAAATTTCCGTTTTGGAGCACTTTGGAGCAGCAAAATTATCATCTTGGAGCACTTTGGAGCAGATAATTTTGCATCTGGGAGCACTTTGGAGCAGCGAATTTTACATCCTGGAGTGCAATACAGAAGCATATTGCATTAACATTCAAGCACCTCAGTATTATTATGGGGCTCTTATGAAGGCTACAAATATTTCGATTCATTGCAATTGGCAGCGTATCTGCGTGCTTCGCTGCAAATGTCGTGTAAAGACGATAGAAGAGGCGCTGTGTGAGATATGGACGCCATCTGGCAATACGTCGGGAAACATGGGCGGAAGGCCCGTCTTTCGTAAGGAGCATGAAGGGACGCCAGGGGAGCGGAGGGGGGGGGGGGGGGGGACCGCATCGTTCGAAGGGCGCAGTCGCTTGCGCACGCGCTATCTCGAGGCATCAGGAGACGGCTCGTAAACTTGCTGTGCTCTCAACGCTTACTTCGCGTTTAGAGAACTCAGAGCAAGGAAACGCTTCGGTTCGTGGAGGGGCCATATTCCCTTAAACCAGCGTTTTGTTGAGTTACGCGAGATCGGATCCAAAAGAGTTAGCTGCTAGTCTTACTTCGTTTCACAATACGATTTTTTGGTATCGCATTCATTGCTTCACTCTTAAGCGAAACTGAGTTTTTTTAACCGTTAGCTATTGACCCCCGAAAGCGAGGGGCGGACGTGTAACATGGCGTAGCCGCTTCACTGTGGGCCGTCAGCGACGGGCCCGCTACTGACAGCTGCGCATGTTCGGCTGCTCCGACCAGGAGATATGATTTTACTAATGAAATGACATTTTTAAAAAACCAAGCAAAAAATTCGAATTGGAACCCCAGCACGTGAGCTCGAAACGGCAGGGCCTTTTAGGGGGTATTTACCACAGAGTGATTACAAACTCGGACGTGCTGGCGGAAGGAATTACGAAAAAGCTGTTCTGGATGAAGATCCATGGATAAAGTATATCTGAGGAAAAGTGTCAACGCGTTTCCACCGTTCGCGTGCTCTTCCATAAATGCGAAGCAAGGAAAATTCGATATTGTCCCATATATCTACTGCGAGCGATCCCAGATTTCATTCCGCGATGTCCGGAAACAGAAGTGACAGACATTTTAGCGGCACTCAGGTAGTTATTACTGAACATTGCTTTCCTTACGTGCCGTGCGACGCTTGAAACGAGCTATGAGCAGCGTTTCTGGAACAGACGACGTCCGCCGATGAATCGCCGTCGCACTTTCTCGCTACCGATAGGCCTAGACGTCACGAGCCTCTGCGGAGAGCGCATTTTGCTGTCGAGCCGACTTGCAGAACAGAAGCTGCATCGGCACCGTGCAAGGCATCGTGGCTTACTCGGAACGCACGCGCGAGCGCTATTTATTCAGCGGAATAATTCTTGGTCCATGATTGCGACTTTATTGGCAGCCCCAAGATCGAGCTGCACATGTTCTGACGCGCCGGCGGTGCGATTGCCGGTGATAGACGCCTCCAAACCCGAGACTTTGGCGCAGTTTGGCGCAAATTTCGTCGATATTATCAGGATGGCGCAGTAAATACAATTTGGCGCACTTTGGCGCAGTTGGCGCAGGAGTGGAATCACTGCACAATGTGAACTGTGTATGTATGTCTGAAATAAAGAAATTAAATCTGAAATTCAAGACCTACTGCCGTAAAGAGCATGGCGATCAAAAAGCAGCTCACGTCCATCGACGTTCGCACCGGCTAGCGTGAACTACTTGTTCTCGCACAGAAATTCCTCGCAATTGTGGTCATTGACATTCGCCCGCACCAGAAAACTATTTCTGTGCATGTAATTGGTGCACAGCTTTTGTGGCGCACACAGAAAATCGAGCACCTGACCCGACAGACTTGCCATTCAAGAAAATTGACCATTTGTGAGCAAGCACACGCGACCGGTCACAGGAATCACAATGAGCTGCTGGCGCAATCATAAGAGTTTCCTAATAACTAGAGGGAACTCTGGTGCTGTAATCGTTCAGCCACCATGGGAATGATGGTTAGTACACGGATTTGCCTAGTCTTTGCGCTTTTGGACTTCATATGCACTTGTGGCTTCGTTTATTGTTGTGTTTTGGTTTTGTTTGAAGTAAAATAGTGGATCGTTGTGAACTTCGTGGCCATAATTGAATTGGTGAGCCTAAAAAGGTCAAGTGGTGAAGTGGAACTGCTGCACGTTTGCTGAACTTAGTCTTGCGATAAAGCGGATGCAGGCAACGCGGAGCCAAACGGAGCCAAAAGACCAAAGTTTAGACAAATCCGTGTACTACCCATCATTCCCATGCTGGCTGAAGCGCCATGCATTGCAGCTCCCATAGATACTAGCGCCAGAGTTCCCTCTAGTGTATTTAGAGGAAACCCTATGGGCACAATTGAGCCTTCAGTGTTTTGTACTGTCATCGTAAAGAAGAATAGACCCGCACAAATCTACACCGGTTATTGCTTACACCCGCAGCTGTGGTCTAGTGGTTATGATGCTTGACTGCTGACCTAAAGGTCGCAGGACCGAATCCCGGCCGCCGCAACCGCATTTCAATGGAGGCGAAATGCTAGAGGCCTGTGTGCTTAAGATTTAGGTGCATGTTAAAAAGCCCCAGGTAGCCAAAATGTCCGGAGCCCTCCACTACAACATTCCTCATAACCATATTGTGGTTTTGGGGTGTTTTCGCAACAATTATAATTATTACATATTACATTATCACTTACTGCTTATGCCACCAGTACGAGGACAAATCGGGTGTGAATACGTGACTCACAGAGATGCTCCAAGAGTTCTTCGTTGTTGTAAGCTGTCCTTATGTGTTCGTAGAGGGCAGCATAGTTGTCCAAGGTTATGATGCTCCTCTCATACAGCAGCACGACGACCGCTTCTGCATGCGTCGGCACACCAGACAACGAAGATTCGGGTAGGAAGTGCCTTGAGATCTCTGCAGCCTCATCATCCAGGCAGGACTCGCAGAAGTTTGCCAACTCGCGCCTCAACAGAACAGGAGAGAAAGGTTGCACAAATTCAGTCCAACGGCATCAGCCAAGTACTATCCGCAGTTACATAAAAGCCACTTGCCCACACATGTTCATTTGCCATTTAAGACATCTTTATAAAAACAAGTGCCAGGCCTGTGCAGAACACGCAGCACAGTCACAGCAAAAGCTGGAAGAGTCGCTTTTCTAGAGCTCATTGTAAACTCTCTTGGGGCAACTAATACAGGTACACGTGCAAAGTACCCACTATGCCACAAATCATCACAATTTTTGTGAAGTAGGAAAGCACACACTATCCCACTATTCCTCATACTGCGGAGAAGCGAGGTACCCGCTACACATCTGTAAGGCATTATGTGCACTTTGTTGATCATGTGGCTGATGGCAATGAAGAATCATGGCTGAGCCCTTTGTAATGGCTGGGAAGCTTTAAACCACACACATATTAAGCAATTAGCATTGTGTGACGCCTGCCATTATTTTACTCTTCTACCATGCTATATTACGTCTGTCAAAGGGCCCCTCACCATGTCTGACCATTAGTTGGCGAGCGCAACGCGTGCACCGGGGGCTCACAATCACGTCTGCCAAAATTTGCAACAATACACGCCGCGGAAAGAGGTCACATTTCAAACTGAACGCTGCTTGCCCTTCGTCTCGCGGGCACGCGCCCAAAGATGGAAGGGAAGACGTAAAACAAGGAATGGCCCTACGTAGGTATCTGTGCTCTGAAGTCTCTCCTCCACATAGACATCGGTGCTCTGAAGTCGCCCCCAGTAGACACTGCGAGAATCGTTTGACGCAACATGTGTAGTTTGTGTAATTTGTTGCTTGAATAGATGAATGAAACTTAAGACAAATAATAAAACACAAACGAAATGTGTGCGTGTTTTTGTTTTTCTTTTAGTGCGAACTGCAGCGAAATGTGAGACTAATCTGCCTCCGTTTCGCATGCGTTCGTGTTCTCGCCGTTACCACGTCGTGCAGGCGCAAGCCCCGACAACGCTTGGCGCTTTTTCGATGCATCGTCCCTGACGGCAGTTCTAGCGGTGCGACGCGTTGTATCACACAGTAAGGATCCATAAACCATGCTTGTCTCTCCAAATGTGGCGCACTGGGGGATCTATCTTGCAGAAATGGGCAGTACACCACAGAGAATGCAAACACAATACAACACTGCTCGTGTGCTTGGGCTGGCTAGGGCACATCATGTGCACATGACCTTACGTGCACATGCAGTTATGCGTATGCGTCATGTGATCCTCCGGCCCCGATCGACACCGCTTAAAGAAACGAAGTTTCTTTGGATGGCGTTGCTCCGATGCCGAAGAGGACAGGAAAGGGATTTCACTGTCTTAATTTTTCTGTCTGTGTTTTCTGTATTCACTGTCTTAATTTTTGTGCTGTTTTGCAAATAATGTTCATGACTGACCTAGCTTCCCTAAGAACCCTCCTCATCGATGATAAAACTTTTCACCGGAGCGAAGAAACATCTCCATTTTGGACTGTAGCACGGAAGTACAACGGCTGACGTCACTGCCTTGGCAGTGCATATTTGGGTGGGATCACGCCTATTTACCACAGCCCAGAGGGCATTATGGCGGCACCCGGGGAGTCTTCTGTGAAAAAGTCCATAGACAAATGACACTGATGATGGTGACTGCTGCATGTTGCCGTGGCGTTCTTCCCCCTTGTTTGGAATGACACGTGATACACACAGCTACAGTACAAAACGCGAGTTGGCGCGCATGCTTACCAAAACTTCCTGACGCGCCTGGGCGACTCGTACAGCGTGCTGGCTCGATGACGGCAGACTCCGAATATCCTGCGCATGGGCTCGAACTTTCGCATTACGTAGAGAATCTCGAGCGCTGTGTCGTCAACCGAAGCTCCAAACTCGTCGAGAAAGCAGCCTTTGACGACGTCAAAATTATCGCCGGCGCGTCCGGTCAGGTAGCGGACCAGGGCGCGCGATCGCTGCGAGGGCGGGACTCCGTGCTGCGAGTTTATCGCGGCGTACACTAGAAACGCGAAGCGAACCCGATCGACGTCTACCAATTCGTTGAGTAACGCTACGTAACGGCAAGCGGGCGCCCTAGCAGCGGACGTCACCGCGTTGGAGTCCCTGGGGATCAGTTGAGCGTCAGGACTGCAAGCGACCGCCATATGGGTTTGAGCAAAATGTGGCGTCAAGTCACTGAGACACTTCCTTCGCGATATTGCACCACAGCTGCGCAACACTACACGCGCGTTGCTAACGACGGAAGACGCGAAAGAGCCGATGCGGACTAGCACGCGATCAGCCGATCGCACGTCAAACCATGGTCGAAACCCTTTCCCTGGGGCGTTGTAGCGATGACCGAATGATTTTGGACCCCTGTGCGACGATTAATCGCCAAATCACAGCAGCTCAACGGCACAGCTTCGCGCTGCCTTGTAGTTCAATCTGGCGGAACTTCGCCGGCCCAGGCAACTTTAACAAAATCCCCGAGCGGTCTTTGATGACGTTAATGATTGTTCCGGTAGCAACAAGTACAGATCAGTTGCGCGCAAGTACACAGCAGGGGTTCCTGGTACGCAAGTACACAACAGGGCTGTTGGTTCCACGCTGCGCTGCTTTTCCGCCCGGTGCTCACAGAATACACACGTACGTTGAGACGTCCGTGTCTATCGAGAGCGAGCGCAGGAGGAACGTACTACTGCCAACTATTATCACAGTGATCAAACCCATGATCAAAACTCGCACCGATCTAAACGCCGGACCGAGAAATGCATGGATGGAAGTTCGGAGTCCGGACAGTACCAACGGTCAGGATTACGCGTGCAGCGCCACCGCGCGGCACGTGATTTCTCGCATTATTCCCTGCCATGATCTCGGAAGCCACGTTTATTGCGATCGCAGCCGAGCTGAGAATATCGTAAGCATGTGACTGTAGGCAAATACGATAGCGATATAGTATAATTAAAAAATATATAAAAAAGAGGCGCGGTAAAAGGGATGTCTTCCTGTCCTACAACGGTATCGCGTGCCTTTCCTTGCACTGTTAAAACGCGCAGCGAACAGCGTGCGCGTTTGTCACCTCGCGTGAATGAGCATACTTGATAAGAAAGTGGCTGGCGGCATGGCGCCGAGTATTCAAGGTACTACAAACAAGCCAGCCCGACTACGATTATCAGTGAGGGACAAAACACGCGCCCATCATTAAAATTTTACGCGCGGAGCTGCTTGAGCTTGGAGTAGCGCCGTTTGTCGACCGTACAAACACGGCATCTCAACCAGCTAGTACTCCAAGATGGCGACCACGGTGACGTCAATGAAAATATGTATATGCGTGCGCGCATGCAAAACGTAAAAATTTCGCGGCTGGGGAAGGGGGATTCGCTAAGGACGAGTGTCATTTTTTTTTCGTTCATTTATAAATGTCACGAAACTGTTAGAAATCGGATTCGATCCTGAAAAGGGCGTTATATCCCTTCAATGCAGTCTTTTCATTGACCAAGTTATACACGCATAAATGTGATATAATATAATAAGCGCGCAATACGGCGCGCAATAGAGCGCTTGTCCTGGTCTCTTTCTTGTCCCTTGTTCTTTTTTTTTTTTTGCGCTATGGTTTCTGAGGAACGCAATACGGCGAGATGTCAGTCAAGTAGAAAATACCACATAACCTTGAACGGCTTCAAATGTCAGAAGGCATGCAGATGGAGCTTGCGCTGTTTTATCATGATAGAATTGTGTGTGAGATTATGCACATACAACGCGTGTGCGTTAAATTCGAAGACATATATATGAGTACACATGTTAATCACAATATATGTTAGCCTCAAAAAGCACCATACATGTTTTCAGTGAGCTGTTCATTAACTTTTCCATGTAGACCAATCTGTAAATCCATATTTCCAAAGAATAAGCATAAAAGCTGCATGCAAAGCGTATACTTTGCGTATGCGCACGCGCAAAACGCGCGAACGTGGCCATCGGTATGTGGAGTTAATTTAGGAACCATAAATTGTTGCGCTCTTTTACACACGGTGCACAATTAACTGTATGCACTTACACCATCACGGGAACGGAAATGTGCAGGCATGTAATACGACCCCGAATTAACGGCGCATCTGCATGTGGTTGTACGCACCCGTTGTCTCTGCATCAACTAGCACAAATATAACTGACAGTATAATTACAAAGTACTCCAGCCACCACGATGCAGGATCAGCCGAAACTTGGCTGCACAGATCCGAAACTATAGAATGACAAACGTTTTTGCGAACGCCTCACCTGGAAATGCATTGCGGAGAACAGTCTTTCTGGGCTACAAGCTGCTTCGCACACAATTTTACATGCGCTGGTTATGAGAGGTAGAACAAACCCGCAACCGCAGGTGACTGAGACCGCAGTCTCCGCGGCCATCATGCCATGCACAGCTGAATGGAGCGTGCATTCAGAATGGAGGTGAGATCATGGTGAGATCACTCGAAAGCACCCACGTAGGCGCACGCTGCATTTTGCACACTGCTGAGCATAATATTTCTTTCACTTACAACAACAGCCGGTCATGGACTTCTTTCCGAATTTTCCCTGTCGCTTATTTTGCAACAGCTTTCACTTAGCGTCTAACGCGCTTTCACGTCATAAGGGTTATATCTCTAGCCACTTTAGTGACTCTACTCTAGCACTCTAGCCTCTCTTCTATTCATTTTTCTACATCCGCTTCCGGTGGCGCTGCCGTCGTTATCGTAGCACATGGCGGCCTGCATGGATGGGTGTTTGCGTCGTGTTGTCGCGACCTGTGTGAACACATGTTGATCAACTTCAGCGTCGCAACAGCCATTTACAGGCAATGAAGCGTCCGGCCAAGTCAGCAAAGTCAACGGTACTGCTCCCAGATGCTTTCGTTGGCGCGATGTTCATTGACAGTGATCATCAGTGCAAGCGTGGTGATCACGGCTGCCGTTTTAGAGCTGTCGTCGACATGTGTGGTGCCCGGGAAACGCTTGTTTTTTTTCTTACGGACCTCCTGCGTAGTTTCCCGCCCTACTGAGCGCTTAATCGTAAGCTTCGGCACTAAATCACGTCTCTTGTGCGCCGGGCATCGCTTGAAAATTATTTTAACGAGCCGAAGGCGCTGTGATATCTCGGGGTGTCATGTACAGCTTTCGAAACCCCCGGCACTGTTGACGGTATTTGTGAAGCGCTGTTCCCCTTTTGGTGTACACAGTTTAGGCGAAAACGGTCAACCCATTGAATCGGGCCGTGCGATATCAGCGATCACGGCATCATTTACGCTGTCGACTTTCCAGTGCGGTTTCTCGCGGGACCGCTGAGCACAACGGTTGATTACATTGTAAATGATCAATCACTAGATCTGTTTCTTAATGCAGGTTAACGTTACAAGCAACAGGGGATTTCGCTGCTTGTTGAGCTTACTTATATTTGTGGTAATAACATTATTACACCGATCAAAACTTCCGCATTAACTTTGATCATATTCACTTTAACTGCTGGGGAAAAGCTTTGAGCTAGCCCAGAAGAGAGATAGACACAGCTGAAGGAAAGGTAGGGAGGTTAATAATAATAATAATAATAATAATACCTTGGGCATAACGTCCCAAAACCACGATATGATTATGAGAGACGCCGTAATGGAGGGCGCCGGAAATTTCGACCACCTGGGGTTCTTTAACCTGCACCTAAATCTAAGTACACGGGCCTCAAACATTGGTAGGTAGGTTAACCGGCATTGAAACTCGTGGTTTGCTACCCTACATGGGATAACGGGAGAGTAAAGACTGAAAGAAGAGAGGAGGCAAAAATCACGCATGCAAAATTAAGGGAAAGGAACAGAAAAATTATGGTCTCTTTAACAGGCCACTGCCATGTTAAAAAGTTCAGTAAATCGGCTTGCCTCGTAAAAAATTCATTGCTTTTGCGACACAACATGTTCGTGGCTCGCCAACTTTATTTTTGGTGTGATGCCAGGCTGAGAAGCTTCATCAAGCGGCTTTCCATTGGTGTTTGCTTCTTTTTGAATGTCTAAATACTCCTCGGTGCTACCAAGTTCCACCGACTTGTAACGAAGTGGGAGATCACTACTCTATTCATCATGCAGCATTGGCCTCTTCACTTCGTAGAGTGAGGAATGTTTTTCTTAAACTTCTATGTGCCACTAGTTTGAAAGATACATGGTAATTTTCATATAACCAACAGAGTTTGTGTCGAATTCCTTATATGTTCCTGTTGTGGCATTGCATTAACCAATTTCAAATGTAACAAGCCGGTACTTTCATCTTCAGAAACTTTGCCCCAGAAATATTCAGTTACACCTTAAATTTTTGGCCAATACAGCTGTATTTTGATGAGGCTGAAATGCAAAAACTACTGCAGACCTCAGCCAAATGCACATAAAAAGAAAAGAATAATCGAGTATTGAAATTGATTCAGAACCTTGTTGCAACAAGCTGCAACAAGGTTTATTTATATTAGGTGTGATGAGTGAGTGGAAATATGTCGGTAGAAACTAGGAGGACACAATGCAAGTGCTGGTTAACAGCTCTCTTTCTTCAATGTATCACTTAATGAATTTGTTGAAGGAATACATGTAATTATACTTCATTGCTAAAAATTTTCAGAGGACACTCTCTCTTGCCCAAGACATTCTGCAACTGCGTTAAGGGGTACTGGCATGAAAATTTTCAGTTGTCATCTTTTTGTGTCAAAAGAAAGGCCGAGCCCTCGCAAGCGTAGCGCGTCCGATGCTCTACCGATTGGGATAGAGCGACGGCCGTCCTCCCGTCCACATTATTGGGTATTTGCATGCGTGCAAACCTGGGTGTTGTGATGGCCTAATTATTCCTACCTCACTTTTTGACACTTTCAGGTGTCGCGGCAGGCCAAGATGGCGCCGTCCAAATCGAGAAAGCCTCCGCCAAAACCGCCTTCACCTGATCCGGAGTCGGAGGATGACTTCGACGACGAGGAGGACGAAGACCTGGACTATTCCGATGGCGACCAGGACATCTCGCAGTTTATGGGTGGCCTCGACGATGATGACGATGCCGAACAAAACGCAGAGTCCGGGGCAGGCCAGAAGCGTGCCGTCGACTCCGCGGCTGACTCGCAGGCTTCCAAGAAGCTCAAGAAGTCGGACTTGTACAAGCCACCGACGGCCGAAGAGCTTAACAACCTCAAGGAGGTTGAGACGTTGTTCCATTCGAACCTGTTTGGCCTGCAGGTGAGCTTGTTGGTCTCATGAGGTTTGCTTGCTGAATGAGTTTGTACAGCAGTGGCCTTTAAACCACGCTTGAAAGGGTCACTAAAGATAAACACGATTTTTCTCATACAGTAAAGGCTCGTTAATTCAGGAAATCGAATAATTCGGACGTGCATGCCATTAAACAATGCATATGCTGGTCACGGCCAGCATATGCATTGTTTAATGGCATCAAACTCTCGTTAATCTGGCCACATTTGTCCACAAACCGGTTGATTTGTGTGATGCAAAGGAGCGAAAACAATGTTTGCAGACTACTGAACTGAGGGGGCACTGCTCGCATCGATACCTTTGTCAGTTAGTGACTACGGTTTTGTCCACATGCGGATCCGGCACTCAGCAGCTTTGTTTTAACTTGATGCAGTGCACGCGTAATGTCTCAAAACTCAAACATGGCGGACGCTGTTGAAGATGAAGAGCTCTCAACCGCGGTCGGTATGCTGGCATAAAACTCCTATAGTACCTTGTGGTAGACGAATTATCATTTGCCAGCCATTTTACCTGCGAAAAAACTATCGTCACATACACATGCTGGTGGTGGCAGTAAATAATGAGGGAGGGGTGCAGAGCACATTTCGGCCTAATTAAACACGGGAGTCTGGTGCCGTGGTTGCATTGCGAACGAAGTTGCAGGATGACAAAAATTGCGGCTTTTGCTCTGCTCTTATGCAAAATAAGTACTGAATTTACGTCTTCATCATGAAAATGAGAGTGTATTAGTGTAACGTACGTTTGTTCATTTTCTTCTTTATACTTTCGATAATTTAGCATTCGGTTAATTCGGACATTTTTTATGGTCCCGTGAAATCCGAATTAATTAGCTTTTACTGTATTAGTAAAATGCTCTTTCACAATTCCAAAGCCACCACTCTTGCCGCGAGAAGACACTTGGTAAGTGGGAAAACGCGCAAAAAGAAAATGCGGGTTTTGATGCCTCCTCAAAATTCCCACACCAAAAGTGGTGTAGTCATAGATTTTGACAGCGTCTGCTAGGTCCCACGTAGTTCCTAATCGGTAAAAATGAAGTGCGTTGTCCTTTGAGGGGTCCATAGACTTAACATGCAAAGTTTCCGGAAATTTCCTTGAGCCAATGTCACGGAGTATGAAAAACAATCTTACTCACATAGTACAAATTTAGTGAAGCATAAATGATAAAATAGCTCAGTAAATTCAAAACACGCAAACAGGGAAAAACATCTGAGTGATGTTGTTAGTAATGATATAATAAAGGTTAAACATAACAATATCGCAAGATTGGAATTCTAGCTAGATTATATATAAATATATCTACACCCAAACTTCATTATAACAAAGTCACAACTGTCATGAAAATAACTTCGTTATATCCGAAAATTCGTTATAAATGTTTATTTGTAACACTGTATCACTGACAAGACTATTCTACATTTCCTTCGTTATAACCGATAATTCGTTATATCGAGGTTTAAGTGTATATGTACGTAAATGTAATGGTTCCTCACAAAATGAACTTCATTAGTTTCCGTGGGTTCGTTTCTTCTGTAAGACACTCATTTTGCTGGACATTCCTTGCCATTCTTTCCCATGAAAAGCCTACTAATTGTTTTCCTGAACCTTTGTTAATTGTGCAAAAACGCTAACATCGTAAGCCAGAAAAAAAAAACATTGATAGTACTTGCCATGGTGGGTTGCATGAGAAATCTTGTCCACCCACTTGAGTGGAGGCTTCGCAGCGATTTGGTGAATGTTTTCTGTTTGACCTTTCTTTGGTGATTCCGGCACACTTTTTTATTGTACAGGGAAATAGGAGAAGAATCTAAGTTGAAGACCAGAAAATTTGTCCTTGGAATATTCATACATATGAATACTCTGTTAATAGTTTTCGAATGTCTTAAACCGTTAATTTGGTGTGATCAATCACGAAATTGGAGAGGAAGTGGGACTGCCCATAGGCATGCGCAGAGGGGGGCCAGGGGGGTGGCCGCCCCCCCTAATCACCTAAGAAGAGGGGGGCGCAAGGTCTGCCTCATACATTGATTTAATAGGGAGGGGGGGCCGCGATGAACCTTCGCCCCCCCCCCCCTAATGGGTAACCCTGCACACGCCTATGGGACTGCCGTTATTCACGCTGGAACAAGAGCCTTACGCGTGTGATTTAATCGCTTATTTGTTCATAAGAATTTAACAGGACTCTTAATGACCAACGCTCCAGAATTTGCCGTGGGAAAAATTGCACTCTTCAGTATGTTCGTAATTGCGAATTTCTTTCTGATAGATTAGAAAATCTGTATGCGATAATCATCAGTCGCTATTTAGCACGGTATGTATGAAAACAGTTTTTAAAAACACAACAGCAGTGGATGAATTGGGAGTTATACAAAACATTGTTAATAGAGAAATAGTAAGTGTGCAAGGTAATTCCTGTAAAGCAAGCGCCAAATAATTCTGCTTGGTGTTTGCGGCAATTGCATTGTAAGCACAATTTGAAGCTGTAGTGACAAGGTACGTTCACCAAGTTTGCTGTTTTTCTCTCTTTCTTTTTCTCTTTCAAAAAATCTTATGCCAAGAGTTGATTTGTTGATCGTGGATTGTCTCGCAGCTGTCGGACATGCTGAAGGAAATCACCCCGAAAGAGAAGCACAACCACCACTTTGATGCCTGGCTCGGCCTCTTCCGAAAGACGCTCACAACTATTCCTTCCTGGGACCACGCTCGAGTAAGTTGCCCTGTCGTTGTTGCTGATAGTGCAGCATCACCGAGTTTATAGAGCTTCCTGCAAATGTCACCAGTGTGAAATTTGGCGCTGGTGCCTATGGGAGTTGTTAGCTTGGCGGTTCGGCCAGCAAATGGATGACGGTCAGTGCATGGATTTGCCTAGACCTTTGTTTTTCTGGCTTCGTGCGGCATTCCGACTTGACAGATTGATCCGTTTTCAAATGAATGGTATAAAGGTGCTGCCTAAATCTCCACACCGCTGTCTGTTTCTTTTGAGCAACAGAAGTGCAATTCGAAGAAGCTGGAAGCATGAGCAGATCTAAAAAACACGTTATAACGACCACGTTCAAAATGTTACTTATTGCATCATACGTAATTGCAACCAATCACAGCGATAACGCTGCACTGGTTGCAGTTACACATATGATGCAACAATGATTGCAGTAGTGCATTGGCCTATTCACTTGGTGCTGGGGCAGTTTCTGAAATAACTCTTCTGAAACAAGTACTTCTGAAATAAGTCTGTCTTGTGTTTCTTTCTCGTAGCAGGAATTTGACACGATAGAAATCTTTTTGTTCTAATCGTTAGGAATTACTGGATCAAATTCAGTCTCTAAGACAACGTAATTAGATCTCACAGAAAAGTTTCCTTCGGGATGAGTTGCTTGCATTTTCTTTGTTTATGCAAGTCTAACGGATTGCTTTCCTTTTTACGCGTTTTGCCCCGTCAGGACAAACCCGAGACCATGCTGAAAAAGGTGGCACTTCCGCTGCCGACCGAATTGCCGCGTGACCCGAAGTGCCGCTTCCGGTTCGTGCCCCCCAGCGCCGTTCAAGTGGTGGGGAGTCACGCCTTCGGCGGGGCCGTCGGTCCGGACGCGGTCGTGGACCTGGCGTTAGAAATGCCTCTGGTGAGTAGCCGGAAAGGACGAACCTGGGATCACAGTTGTGTGGTTGAGCTACGAAAACAGATTATTAAGTCAAGCTTCTATGAGTTACAGATGTCAGTGGTGGCAGTGGCCCACCGTGTTTTCATGCATATATAACCCACCTCTGCATATAACCCGCAACCCCACTTTTTAAGCACATTTTTCCGCTTTTTTTGGTGCTGGTTATATGCGAGAAAATACGGTAATTCGCAGAAAACCTGACACCAGCAAGCTTACAGAAATGGGTGTGTACGCCAATAGGCCCGCAAAGGTGCGCCAGTCACATGCACGTTTGTACGCGCTGTTTTCCAACAACTGATGCTTTCTCGGTCACGGGCTTGTCGGCGATCAGCTGTTTCAGATATGGAAATCTGACATTTTGCAAGGTCACTTGTAGTTTCACGTTGCCACATTTCATTGTTGCCGTTCATTGTTTCTCACATGGTCATCGTTGTTGCCTGTAGCAAACAGAAGTGCTGCACTGCTATCATGTGGGTGGCAGTCCCATTGCCGGCATGGAGGAAGGAACAATTCAGGAGGGAGCGTTGTGCAATGCAGTAGAAAGAAAGAAAAATACTAGTAGCTCAGGCATGCACATGCCCAATTTCTCGATAGGGGAAGGGCTCCATCTGAGGTGCTGATACCCCCCCCCCCCCATATAAAAAAAAAGGACTGCATGGAAAGTATGGTGACACTGCTGGGATGGGCCGATGCTGTGCTTTGGAGATTTCTGTGAACCAGTGCCAAAGTGAAAGAGCTGAAGCCAGCGTCAAAATGCAAAAAGAAAAGCAGGATGCGAAGGGACAGAAAAAAATACCGCATAAACTCGCATAAGAGCCGCACCTTTTTCAGTTCCGACGAGGTGGGGCTGCTACGTGAGATCCAGCTATTCTGTCTAATATGCACAGCTCGCTCGTGAGCGTGCGAACTGTGCGCCTCGTTCATCTCTGAGGTGTTTGCTTGAGTGCAGACATAAAAATAGCGTGTGCATGTGAAAGCTGTGTGTCCACTTTGTCTTTGCGGCGTTCGCGTGAGCAGCAGTGCATTTGGGATGTTTAGGGCCAGTGCAGTGGCAGTGATGGGGCGGACGAGGAGGAGGAGGGAGGGAAATGTAAACAGCGGCACCTGTAGAACGTTCCGGAAACAACATCACTACACTTGGCGGTATGTTCATGTGCCTTGTATACTGTGAAACCTCGGTGATATGATCACAGTTCATACGAATTTCGGGGTGATACGAATTTTTCGTTGGTCCTGGCCAAGGCCCATTGGCCTGCAGTGTAATGAGTACGGTTGTTTCGAACCGATTTTCACCCACTGACGTTTGATACGAACGTGCGCTACCGTCCAGGTACGAAGAGGTGCTGTCCGCACTGTTGCTGAAGACGCGCCAAGCACGTGCGAGCCCGGGAACGCAAGTGTGGGCATGCACGCCGCACCGCCAAATCGTCAGAATCACGTTGTAGGAAAAACACTTTTCTTACAGTCAGAATAAACCTTAAGAGACGCGTCATGGCCTCCGAGATTGTGTGCGTGAATCTTTGAGGCTCTTACATGCCTCCATGTGTGCCTTCGCGCTTAGATCACAGAGGACATTAGCGCCATCCTTCTTTTTTTCTAACGCGTCAACACGGGCTGCTTTCGTTGTACTGTGTTTACACGTGCCTGCCTCGTGCATCAGACATCCTATGAAAGGTGGACGAGAACCGAAAGAAGGCGAGCACAGCCTTGGCAAAGGAGTCAGGCCTCACAACGTCAACATGCGCGACCGTTGAGGTAGCACTTGTGCGGGTACAGCTTTAAATCTCCCAAAAAACATCCCCAACATCTCCGCGATATCAAAATCATAATACAGGGCCCTGATTCTGTAATTTTGTGGCCTCGATTCATCGCGTCAAAGCACTTCTTTTGTTACTTTCGCTGCAGTACTCCAGTGTGATGCAAGAAAGCATACTAAAATTTGGACGGGGCTGCTGCTATCGCGGATCACAACGCACCTGGTTCATTAATTATATTCGCGCGTACGGGCTGTATATTTACGAGTGCTGGTATGATTACCGACATCTAAAAAATTAACTGACAATCATTCAGGTCTCTTCCTGACGTTGCTGCGGCCCTGAAAAACAATAAATGAAAATGTACGCCAGCTTTCATTTGTCGCATGCTAATTTTCCTTGCTTTCTGGTGGTACGAATTTCGGATGATACGAATATTTTTGGTGGTCCCGTGAGATTCGTATCACTGAGGTTTCACTGTACATTGACTTCACGTCACTTTGTCTTCATGCTGACGTGCGGCTTTTCTCTCTCTAAATTGCCAGGAATGCTTCGAGAAGACGGACTTCCTGAACCAGCGCTACCACGTGAAGCGGGCGCTCTACCTCGCGGTCATAGCATCTCGTCTCCGGAAGTCGGAACTGGTTGAAGAGATGGCATTCGGCACTCATCGCGGAGATGTTGCAGCTCCCGCGCTGCTGCTGAGGCCTTCGGGTAAGCAATCATCAGCAGGGCAGTGTGCTGGGATGTCACTTTCCGACATGTGTTTAAGGACTCTAAAGTAAAGCTCAAGTCAAGTAAAGTAAAGCTCAAGTAAAGTTCAACTCTATTGTTAATTTTGCCATTGATGACTGCAATTCATTTAACCGTATTTGAATTGTTCGAGCCTCTTTAGGGACTCTTGAATGATTTGTCTATTCCATCATCTGTCTTGCTCATTGATTGATGCATTCATTTATTGAATTGTGCACGTAGCGCCCAGTGTGTAAATTTTTTTTTCTATCCCGAGTTTGATACGTCAAAATTCTGATGTTCAGGGAACCAAGTGCATGGCCCACAGTGTTGTTTTTGGTATGTTGGAGTTAGCTTTCAGTTGTGTGTGGTTCAGCACACCAATTACTTTACCTTCTGCTCAAATAACATTTTTAGAAATGTGTCTTTTGCACAAATGTACTTTTCGTGACCAGAGGTAAAGATGGGTAGGGTGTTGTAATGTTTTTCAAAGGGAAGCTGAAGCACTTAAAAAAAAATGACTTTGGAGTGTGTAATTCTAGCTTGATCCCTGCTGAATTCGAAAACCAATGTAAGAGTTCAGAGAAGTGAATGTGAATAGCATTTCTCGGCAAAAAACAGCGGCTGCAGCCGCAGGGCTTCTTGAGATGTTGATCGAGTGCGGTGACGTCATTTTCGGTGGGCCGCGTCATTGGCAACATCAGCACTGTTAAAGCATGGCCTTCGCGATCAGTTCCACCAACACGAACAGCCGGAACTAGTCACGGAGGCCACGGTTGAAGATCCGACAGTGCTCTGCAGCTCCGCCAAAGCAACCGACGATGGCATAGTTCCGGTTAGTTCGTTTCCATGTCCATACTTTCGGCGCGTTCGCCCGGGCGAAGCAAGATGAACTTTTCTTTCACGTATCTTAAAGCTTCTGCTGCCACAACAGCGGAAAAAATTATGCCATCGTCGACAATAATGTTGGCTTTTGTTGACAACAAAGTTTTACTGAATTCTAAAACCACTTCAGCTTCCCTTTAACAAGAAGCTGTTTGGGTAATCCATCTTCAGTGTCTCATGAGAAATGAAAGTTGTGTCACATAGTACCAGGAACATCAGTGTCACCATGATCCTTTTTTTTTCTTGTGAAGCATCTGTGCCACAACACCGTGTTGCAGTGTTCAGTGTTCCTGTTCGCTTCTTGAAACCTTCCACAGGCCAAGCTGGGAAGCACTTCCGAGTCAGACTGCTTCCTTATCCGTGCGCGGAGCAGTTCAAGGAATCCCGGTTCGTTCCGGCACGCAGCAACCTGCGGGCGTCGTGGTTCTTCAAGGACAACTCCAGTGGTACGTGAATGCTCGTGCTCGTGTTCCGATCTCCAGGATTGCCAGTTTGTACTGGCCATACCGGACTGCATTATACAGTAGAATCCCTCTAATATGTTTTTCACGGTACCACAGAAAAAAAAACAGTAGCTGGGAGATGTTTAAAGGGACACTAAAGAGAAACAATGAATTGGTTTAGATCAATAAATTGTGCTCTGAGAACTCTAATGTCGTTAATTTCACCATCATAGGTTTATTGATAGAGGAGAAAATCAAGTTCAAAGTATCATTCTTAAATGTCGCGCCGAAATCTTCCCGCGTGACGTCACAGATTTCAAATTGCGTTTATCGTATTTTGGCGCCATTGGCTCAACAAAATTACCCAAAACGTGGTATGTTCAGTCTATGGCCCCCTCAGAGGGCAATGTACTTCATTTTTACCGATTAGGAACTACGTAGTCCCTAGTAGGCACCGTCAAAAGATGTGACGTCATGGCAAATGGTGCGGAAACTTCGAGGTGGCATAGCCACCCACATTTTGTTTTTGCGCGTTTTCTCGCTTACTAATCGTCTTCTCTCAGCAAGCGTGGTGTTTTTGGTATCGTTAAAAAGTACTTTACTGGTATGAGAAAAATCGTTTTGCTCTTTAGTGTCCCTTTAACGCAAATACGTGCACAGTGCACAGTTAAAATCAGGAAAATATGCTGCTAAATATTAAAGCAGACGCACTGCTCACAGCTGTACCTCAGAATAATGTATTCATCACTTTATAGCATTAAAAAGTCCTCGATGGAAGTCTGGCATTTCTTTCGCGCCTCTACCTGAACGAGACTGTTTTTTGAGCTCTTGTGCGGCCCCGTAGTCGTCCACTTCGCCGAATTCATTGACGTACCTTCTCTGCACATCCAGCACAGCGAGAGTTCACAACGTATCAGGCAGGAATGTTGCGGGAACGACATGTTAAAATGGAATTCTAATACGGAGATGTCTAGATTTTTTCGCTGGGTCCAGATGCCAGAAATGTTGCGCAGGGCAAAACGTATAGGCGGGGAATGAGTATGCGTATTCTGTTGTACTGGATAGCATTAAAAGCTTTGCTCTGGAGTTTGTTAATGTGGTTTGTTCAAACCTCTTTACCTGGTAGCTGGTCTAGTTGGCTAACTCGTCCCCTTGTTTTACATTAGCAGGCATTTCTGACGAACTGCCATCGCCGCAGTACAATGCCTCGGTGTTGGCCGACATGCGCATGGTGGCCAACGCGAGGTTTCTCTCCGAGAAGCTGGCGCAGGCTCCTGCCCTGGTCGATGCCATCCGCCTGCTGAAGGTGTGGCTGAGGAAACGCCACCTTGACCAGGTGAGGCGGTTTGCCCTTTGGCTGTAGTAATTCACGGTTTGTGCCTTCTTTCGTTTCATGTTACTGTTCTTACATTGATAATCGTTTACCCACCATGGTGGTCTTGTGGTTATGGTGCTCAAAGGCTGATCCGAAGGTCGCGGAATCTAATCCTGGCTCTGGCGGCTGCATTTTGATGGAGGCGAAAGGTTTGAGGCCCGTGTACTTAGATCTAGGTGTAGGTTAAAGGACACCAGATGTTCAAAATTTCCGGAGCTCTCCACTATGGCCTCCCTCATAATCATGTTGTGTTTTTCAGACATAAAATCCCAAAAATTATTATTGTTCTTGACGCATACTGCATATTTTTATGTACTTTTGCCCCTCCTGCTTGGGCCCCTTTATTGGCCTACAGTAAATTACAGTAGAACCCCGCTGATACGTTTTTGAAGGGACCGTAGGAAATAAACGTAAGAGACGGGAAACGTAAGAGCCGAAAAACAGGAAAAACGGCAAAATATTTAGTGGTACAGAATTTTATTTCAATTCTTACGAGCAGCACGAAAATTGGCGCGCTCAGCCGCGATCTAGTCGATGGATAGAAACGCGGAGCTTAGGACGGCCTCATCCACAGAAATGTAATCAACGTATGTGATTTTTTTAACACCAACAGCTGTAGGCATGAAAGAACTAAGCACACGCAATCACGACCGGCGCGGCGAGTCCGACCGCGAACCGCACGCACGACCATGCGAGCTCCAACCAGCTCGAACTCCTCCCGTTCTCCGACAAATAACGATGATGATGAGTCTACGCCAACGCGATGGCAGAAGTGAATGCCAATCTCGAAGGCCTTGCTTTCGCAAGCAATTACGTCATACACGCCATGTTTGTGCAGTGCAAATCTCAGAGGCTATGCTTTTGTCAATAGTAAATGCCAATCTCGAAGGCCTTGCTTACGCGAGCAGTTACGTCATAGACGCCATGTTTGCAATTTGAATCTCGAAGCCCATGCTTTTGTTTGCATCAATTGAAAGATTCTGTTGCTTGCGCCTTTCATGCGGCTAATATTACGGTCAAACGAGGCCAAGCTGCGTGAAAATGCACCATGGCCGCTCTCTTTGGTAGTCACTCGGTCGGCTCCGGGCGCACTTTGCGACGTATCATACGGGAACGGTCCGACAGTTACGACGTAACAGCGGGGTTCCCAATACATTGTATCCTATGGGAGCTATGCCGGGACCGGCGGAAAACGACGTAACAGCCAGGAAAACGCAGCAGTGAGGAACGTAACAGCAGGGTTCTACTGTAATAACTCGTGCAAGGCCAAGCCAAGTGTAAGGCTTGCGCCCCCCACTTTCATTACTTCAGCAGTACTAATCAGCAGTATCTTCTGTGATTTCAAATATGTAGCACAAAACGTCCCTGTGCTGTTCACAATGGAAACTGTTGTTCTTTCCTTGTACAGCTTGAATGCAGTACCATCTTGTCTTGGCTTGTGACAACTCATCTGATTAATGGAGTTATGATGAATTACCTTGTTTACGCTAAAATTCATGCTCAGTACTGCCTAGCTGTCCTACTGCAGTCAAACCCAGATACAGCACCACTCAATATAACGAAGTCTGTGGTGTAATGAACTTTTTTTTTCATTTTCGTTTCTTTTTCTTGCATTCATGCACATGTCTTTTTTCTGTAGATTTAACGGAGTAGATTTGCTATGCACTTCTGATACATAGTGATGTTATCAAGAGCGAAAATAAGCAGAACTAAAGCATAAATTTGGGTGATTTTCACTTGCTAAAACTACAACATTAGTATGAGGCATGTCATACAGTAGCAGACTCCAGATTAGTTTTGACCACCGAGAAATCTTCAACGTGCACCTAAATCTAAGTGCATGGGTGTTTTTGCATTTCGCCCCCATCGAAGTGCAGCTGCCGTGGCCAGGAAGTAAGCGGTGTCCTCAAGGTTAGCAGCGTGTCATCTTAGCCGCTGCACTGTATTTTCTCATGTGTAACCCGCACTGTCAACAGCGAATTGCAGAAAATTAAAAAAAAAAAAGATCCTCGCTTATTGCCATAAGGCCAGCATTCCCACATAGCTGTGAAGAACTGCCGTGGAGCCACCTTGCACACCGGAGTTTGTGTTTTTCGTTTTGATTTTCTGTATTTCTTGTGTGGGTTACACGTAAGAAAATGCATGATTGCGCACAGGTTCAAAAACAAGTTTGGGATAATTCTGCCTATGTTGAAACATCAAGTGTGTTTTAGGTGTATGCAGAAAGCACATGATCCAGAATATATTGCCAAACGTGCACCTTAAAGGGGTCATGAAGCACCCCTTGGGCTGATTGAAAAAACACATCCTGCGGAAAGCTGACACGGCTATGAACTGCTCTGCCAAATATTACAGTCGTGCGCGCCGCGTAATGGCCACAAGCGGAGCGCGAAGTTGCCGTTTCCCCAGGCACCCTCTTTTCAAACAGAGGCCGGTTCTCACTCTCGTCGGTGGGCGGGGCGTCTGTCCGCTGTACGTAGCAAGAGACATAGCATGCTTATTGGCCGATAGCCGACGTAAATCGAGAGCGGCGTTCGGATCAGATGCGCTTCTTGCCGCGGGGTGCCGCCAGTGCCGCCACTTGCCGGCGCCGCACTCCTCAGTACACGGTAGCCGCACTCGCGCTAGCGAATCACAGCGGGAGAGCGATCGCGTTTCATGACGCGCGCTGGCGTAACTTCTTTCCCCCATTGCATCCCTCCCGGTCTAGCTTCCAGTGCGCTCGTCGGCACGAGAAAAGAGAGAAAGCGCTGGGAGCGTGCGCCAAACCCCCGTAACTCCGCTGATTCTTGACGGATTCGAGAAATTTTTGCGGCAATCGATTCGGGAGGCAGTACACTCCGATACTGAGGCCATTAGATCATTACTTGGAAAAGTGGTTCATGACCCCTTTAAACGGGACACAAATATTGACCTGTTTGTCGCCATGTAAATTGTATCTAAATCTTGGCAATCAAACTAGGAGAAAATCGTTATTAACTGGTTCCTTTGTATTTGCCTAAACTTTGTTCTCGTGGCTCCAAACGGTCTTGTCGTTTAGCAAACCGATCGTTTTCAACAAAATATTGCATCTCAAAGGCCATAATTCGCGGCAATTGTGTGCACACATGGACTCCTATTTCCCTCTGTGCTTAGAGAAATGGGACGGCTTTGAAATTTTTGGTCAGTAAGGGTTAGCTATAGTAATAAACAAAGCCGCAAGAATGTCTCAAGCCATAAGTCCAAAGACAAGAGAAATCCGCATACCCACCGCTGCTACTGTAAAAGCTGAACAGCCGCAGTGGCAGCGTCCTGTCAAATTATTCTTTTAAGAAACTCTACGCCTCTTTTTTTTCTGTGTACCAGTCCACCGCAGATACGACGCTCACTGCATCGAAATTCACTCACTCAAACTCTCACTAAGCGTGTTCGTGTGCCTCTTGTATTTATTCGACTGGTCTGAAAATTACTGCATTCTTTCGTCCAGGGTCCCGGAGCCTTCTCAGGTTTTGCGATGACCCTGTACCTGGTTCACCTGCTGATGAAGCGTCAGCTGAGCCCGATGATGAGCTCGTACCAGGCTGCGCGGTTCGTCCTGCTGACTCTCTGTAAGCGTTCGACAATTCTTTACACTGTTTTAAAGGGCACTGGCATGTGGGCTGTGATGAGATTGTTGGCTGTATCATTGCAAGGTAAATACGCAGTTCATTCAGTGCATACATACAGTCAGCTACAAAAGTCTGTGCAACACTAAGTTGGTAAACAAGGCAAGTTCCTATGGAGCCTGGGCATATGGTAGCCTCAAACTGAGAGCTTTAATTTCTGTCGTGGCTTTTACAATACTGCATACTGATCTGCTAAAGCAGAAGTGTTGTGCTTAAGTGGGACATAAATTCCTATTTGCTGTGGAACCCATGTTAAGTTTTTGTGGCCTACTGTATATTTACTCGTATGCGTGCCAGTGAGATGCAGTGTCATCTCGAGATTGCACATGGCCGTCAGTCTAGGCTTTTAGCTTCCAGCATTTTTATTGAATATGCAACATTTAATATGCATTTCAAGTCAGAGTGGTCACAAATTGTACTTTAGCATGTCTTCTCTTTCGTCTGACAACTGCTGCTGATGTCTAATGAGCTGTGCTTTGCAAATTAAACTTATCATTGGGCCTCTATGTTCGCGGGATATACGAACTTTCAGTTCATTCGTTTATCTGTAGTTATCCTCCTTGATTTAGCGTACTGGACTCCAGTATGGCTCATGCTGACGTTTTGTGAACTGTGTTGTAGCACTAGAGGAAATGAGGAACACACAGAAAGGAATGTTAGACAACACAGAGTGCCAATATCGAATGGCAACTCTCCCAAGAAATGGGTGCTGTGTGTTGCCTAATGTGGCTTTTCTATTTGTCCTTCATTTCCATTGGCACCACAACGAGGTAGAGGATGCCACGCAAACAAGCTCGTATGGTCACCCTTAATGCTTCGCGAAGCTTGTCACCTACAGGGCATTGTTCTGGCTTATTGTTGCCGTACCCGTCCGTTTACATCGCAGCCCGTTCTGACCTCACCAAGGAAGACATCACGCTGTGCACCGAGCCAGTCGCAAATCAGCCCTCCCTGGAGGACTTTCACGCCAGCTATCCGCTGGTTCTCATCGATGCTGGTGGCTTCCTCAACATCTGTGCATCAGTGAGCACAGAAGCTTATCTCAGGGTAAGTGGCTCACCCAGCTGTCAGCAAAATTGAGATTCACCAAATGTCAGTCAGGGATTCCACGACAGTTTGTAAGCTTTGCTCATCATAATTGTAGGGGCTTTACGTCCTGAAACCACGATTTGATTATGAGGGACACTGTAATGGAGGGCTCCAGAAATTTACGACGATCTGGTGTTCTTTAAAGGGATACTGAACAAAATTTTCGCCGCCGAGATAAATGACTCAATTGAAAGATTGGGTGCTGAAATTTGTTGAAACAACCTTCATTTCAGCCAGAGACTAGCAGAAAATAATGAATTTAATGCATTTTTCGCGAATTGGCGCGTCTAGCGGCCATGCCGCGAACTAGAGAGGAAATGACGCGAAACTCCGCGGATAGTGACTCGCCAACCGTGCTCGCAGCAAAATCACTTACCAATCGACATCGCAAGCCGCCACCCGCTGCCGCGCGTCTCTCCCAAAACGTGTTTTCACGGTCGGGAAGGTGTTCTCCGTGCGTGTTCTCAACCGGCAGCCAACGACGCCATTGCCGCGCTCTCGGCCGTATTACGGTCCCTAGAATAGACTGTTTTCTCAAGCGGAGCTTGCGCCCACGTCTACGAATTTGCCGTCTGTGTTGTGTGCTGCTACGTAATGTGAACGGTGAAGCACCTGACACAACGCAGAATGCCTCAACGCTGTTCTGCGCTAGGGTGTGCCCTGTCATACATTTCCAACAGAGCCGAAGCTTCGAAGGATATGGATTCGCGCTGCGCGCCCATCGCAGCCAACGTGGGTGCCTTCAAAGCGTGACTTTTTGTGCTCTGAACACTTCAAGGATAGTGACTATGAGTTACTGTGTAAATTGCTGGTCCCGGCTGTCGACCCACGTTGGGCTACGGCGGCTCGTCTGGCTCGTCGTCCTTGCTGTCGCTTGACACAGCAGAACGGTCACACGCATATGGTTGTATTTGGCGCATCCGTTTTGGAGGGCTGTCGAACTCGGGGAGTCGCAATGACCGCTCGTGGAACCACTGTCACTCGCACCTTGCATCTTTGCGCTCTCGCGACACGCTCGGTAGTTGTAGCGGTTTTTGAGGAATAAGCGCTATTTTGTTTCCTATGTGGGGAAAAGAGGACAAGGCTCAGCGCCACACCAGCCACCCTCGGTTCTTGAGAGGAGAGGTGGAGAAAGGGAAGTGGCAGGGCAGGAGAGAGCGTGCCGGTTGCCCCCCTCTTGCTGGAGCACTCGACGTCACGTCCGCCGACAAGCGCAGTGGCATGCAGCCGCCGCGCTCTCACAATCCACTAAAAATACGGCCAACTGCTCGAAATTACGTGAAATAAACGCTGCGTACAGGAACAGTCGTGTCGTCCGAGTCGAATGTAAGTGTTTTCGTAGCTTTTTCAAATTTTTGTTCAGTATCCCTTTAATGTGCACCTGAATCTAAGTACAGTAAAATCTCTAGCACAGCAGCACGCGTCGACGCCATCTGTAATCTGTGGGTCTGAAAAGATGAGCTGCTCTCGGAACACACGCAGACAGTTCACCCCGTCTGGGCGACAAAACCCGTACGCATTTATTAATATCGCACTTACAGAAGACACATTTGTTTTTTACGTGCACCTTTATTGAACTTTCGGAGAACACGTTCTTTTTACGCATGCATTTACTGAAGACACATTTGTTTTTTACGTACAGCTAGCATACCAATTAATGTAGTGCAATAGATTGTCCACGGAGTTGACTTCGTGATCTGCTTTCTATTTCCAGTTAACTTGCTAAATAACCTTATACAATGCCAATACAATACCCGGAAGACATAACACACACCCAAGAGAACGTAAGACATACAATGCACCGCGAACGCGGTGTCGCCGATTTTTGACTCACCATGAAGGGCCCGCGGGAAACGAGCCGCGGTATTGTCCCAGACGTCCATCCACGCACGCCGCCAAACGCCAAAAAGGCTTGCTGCTGTTTTCTGTCCACCGGCCTAGCTTTTCCCGCAGGCGGTGCCACCGCGCTAAACCTAACCTGCGCGAGCACAGTGCCACTCTTCGCTCGGCGGCCGTTTAACCCAACCGTGGCCTATACGTGAGACGCGTGCGTACCATGAAGTGCAAACGGCTTTACAGGGAGTGATAGCACCCCCACAAATCTAAACACGAATGCACTGAAGACGCATTAAATCTCTGAGATTTGTGTGCACAATTTCCGAGGCTACGACGTGCCGCTGATACTCAACTGGTGGTGCGGCGCGCATGCCCACACTTGGGTTGCCGCGCCCGCGCGATTGCCGTGTCTTTCGCAACAGCGCGAGCAGCACCTGTTCGTACCTGCGTGGTAGCGTACGTTCATATCAAACATGGTGGGTGAAAATCGGTTCGCAACAACCGTACTCCATTACATTGCAGGCTAATGGTCCTTGGCCGGGAACACAGAAAAATTCGTATCACCCCAAAATTCGTACAAGCTGTGATTTTATCACTGAGGTTTTACTGTACATGGCCCTCTACCATTTCGCCTTAAAGGGGCACGTTTTTGTTTGATGCAGCATTATGTAGGCAGCAGATAATGAAGGCAAAGAAAGCATAAATGATATTATTTGTTGGGGCTTCAGGAACGTAGCGATCTAGGTGCAGGATTGGCTTGGTTGACAAGACAGTTTCTGCTGCTGCTTCTGTGATAGGCAGCTGATGGGCACACAGATCTGCAAATTTCTTTCAACACCTCAGCAGGTACCTTTTGTTTGCCAAAGAAGGCCCCGTAAGTGGCAATTTACGTTGGATGTTTTGCTATCTGTTCGCAGGTCCGGCACGAGGCTCGTCTGGCAATCGCTTTCCTTGACTCATGCTCAGCGGACAGCTTCGAAGTGCTCTTCGTGAGGCCGCTGCCTTTTGAACGCACATTTGACTGCTTCCTGTTGTAAGTTGCCAGTCGCGTGTCTCCAACACGGTTGTATTGTACTTCCAAAAATGCTGTGCTACACCGAATGTATTACCAGTTGGGACTTCTCTGAGGCTATTAAGAAGGGGCAAAAAGTGAGACATGGAATGAAAACAAAAACATGAATGCAAGAACATTATGAAACTGTAAAACAGTGCTGTTTACTAGAAAGAAAAGGGGATAGTTGGTATCTTTGTCAATATTCAGTGGAAGAAATGGCGCTATTCATCAAGCCATGTTATGAATAATGCGGGCAACGTGCATTCTATGGGAATAGCAGCATTGAGGGCCAGGGAAGCAAAAATTCAGTTGACGACGGGCGGGAATCGTGTACTGCGGTGTAATTTCAAAAGTTGCGGGGATAAGACATTATCGGCTTGTTGCAAGGACAGGGTTAATTGATAAGTCCGCATTGTGGTGTCAAGTCGCAGATCACATTGTGTCAGATGTCTTCAGTGGGCATGCTCACTTTGCTTGTATGCTCACTCTCCACTTCTTTTCACACGACTGTTGCAGGCTTAGCAAGGAAGACTTGGAGTCCGCAGTTGAGGCTCAGTCTCTCCGCGCAGAGCTGGCAGATTTCAGTGGCTTGAAATCGAGGCCAGTTGCAAAAGCCGTGTGTCAGCTCCTGCGCAGGGGATTTGGCAGCCGAGCCGATCTGGTGTCAACACGTATACCTATGCCATCAGAGGTTAGTTCTTTCTTTATTAGGTTTTTTTTTTTTTAATCATTGGTGGGTATTCATAGTATCGACATGAGTTCGGTGTGCCCACATTAGCATATCAAAACCAATACATTCATCTCTCTGGGGCTAAAGACACATTTGTCAATCTTTCTTAATGTTATGTTAATCTCCGTTTCTTGCCATTAGGGTGCATCACTGAAGAAATTGCTTGTGACGCATGATACCATTGTGTTTCTGGCACATGTTGCCACTGAAGCATGTAATGGCTTTTGGTACATGATACCATCGTACTATTGGCACATTGTGCGTATTACATGTGTATTAAAGTTATTTCATTTTAGATACTAGTATGATGACTATTTCTTTTACAGTTGTTATGATTTATTTGTACCGGTATTAATACTATGTTATGTTCTTTTTAGCAATATTATGTCCGATATTGTTGTGTTATCAATGTCTTTAGATGGTGTCTATGCATCTATATTGTGTTTGATGTTGCGTGGCTGACGTGCCCGTCCCCCTATGTAGTGCCGAAAGGCCCCGACGGAAAAAATAAATGAAATAAAATGAAATCAAAGTACCTGAACTCGGATAATCTTTCAACATGTATGAAGCTTCCATTTTCGAGTAACTTGTACAAAACCCAATTTGAACGTTATGCTACAGTCATACGCATGGTAGTGTTTGAATTCCTAAATTGTTCTCCATTTTTTAGATCTTTCAGCTTGTTTCAAGAACAGTTTCTTTCAGTGGAAGATCAATCAGGAGCCTCCGATCGTGCACGAGTCCCTGGAGATTGGGTTCCTCCTCGATGCTGCGCACTGCTACGCCACGGTGGAGCGCGGTCCGGCTGCGGACTCGCCGGATGCACCCGCGTTCCGACAGCTGTGGGGAGAGCGATCCGAACTGCGCCGGTTCCCGGACAGCAGCATTCTGGAAGCGGTCGTCTGGCCGGGAAAGTCTGCCTGCGAGCGTCGCAACATCGTTCTCAGGATCGCACGGCACCTTCTGTCAAGGTGCGAAATATATGAAGCTGTTCAGATAACACTTTTGAAAATTCTGAAAGGGGAGGTTTGGAGCCAAAAAGATTTATTCTACAGTTAACTGTCGGCTCTAGCACGCATCTATAACTGTTAAGATTGTGCTTAACTAACTAACTTGTAAATTACAAATTGTAGCCACCAGGTTAGCAAAACACATCCACTTGAAATCAAATACGAATAGTATGGCGCAGCTATTGAGATCACCTAGTGCAGTGTAGCCATGGGGCTGTTAATCTGGTTAACACCTGTGCATTTCTTTTCTTTCTTTTTTTTCTTATTTCGTTTGACATAGTATAGACTGCTTATAACGTAAGTCGCCGGAGTCGGGGATATCCGCACCATAAGCGGTACAGCACTATAACCGCACAATTTGCACTGTAAGTGGTACCACACTGTTTCGAGATGCTGCTTGCTAGGCCATCTGCGTGATCGGTTGTGTTACCTTTCTCTCCAGCTTGCAACCTGATGCCAAATTGTAACAAACATGCCTTAACTCGCATGTCTTGTCTGTGTGCAATGCTGGGACACGAAGCCATGGATGTCCTCCTTAGAAACGTGCTTGGGAAATGCGTCTGTCCTCTGTACGTCCTAGGGGAGGATACATTTTACCTTGAAAACGAAAGTACTGCTGAACAGTGCGTTGTTCGTAATGTAAGATTCTTCGGCTCAACTTGATAGAGGTCAACGTTCAGCATTGTTACTGCGATATGTTCTCAGGTTTATAAATATACTATAGTAGTATACAAGGAAATGACAAAGACAACTAAGAAGGGAATTGGACGAGTGATAACGTAAATTTCTTTAGCATTCCTGTTAATGTCATCATGGGAACATACATTCTTGGGGCACTATTAAATGAAAATTCAATGTAGTACAGTGGAACCTCGTTAATGCGTACCTGCCGGGAACGCCGCATAACTACGCACTAAACGGTAGTACGCATTAACCACCAAGTAAAAATTTGCATCTCCTCGCGTACGTCATCGCCGCCAGCAAAGAAATAAATACATTGCCACAGCAAATATTGCCTAAAGTACCCACTGCAAAGCCTTTTGTTTCTTTTTGCCAAACTGGAGAAAAGATTCTGGTACTCTCGCCCGACCGTCCGATAGTGCCGACAGCGCGCGGTGGCGACGCCAAGGAGCATTTCGGAGCTATTACAGGGTCCGGTATACATGGCTTGCACATGACGTCACCATTGCTGCGGTCCTACTGCGGCGGCCATATTGGTGAACAGCCGCACGTACCAGCCGTACGACGACTACAGTGTTCAGTACGACTAGCCACCCTAGTACGACGAAACCGCATTCCCACGGTCATTTTCTTTTTCGCGAGCCGTTTCTCGTGCATCATGCTGCCCGATGGCACAAGGCAGCCGTTAAATGCGGCGTACCATTCAGAACTGATAGGGCAAGCGTGTTCTCACTATGAGGAAAAGGTGCGGTTGTGCGACGGAGTGGATCCCTACACGCTTCGACTCGGAACGGACACGACATCGAACATCTGCGCCTTCCCTGACGTGTCGCAGGTACGGGGACATCGTGGACTATTTGGTTTTCAGCACTGACCTGGTTACTCTGGGCGAAATAAAGGCGTACGAACCAATGGAACCGCACGACTACTTTACCAGCAGCTGTGTAAAGAGCCTGTCTGAATACGAGCTTCGTGACCGTAAATTTGATCGTGCTTGCAAGGTAAGTTGAATGGTTCATGAAAATGACCCCTTCGCCAGCCCCGAGTTATGAAATAGCGATGCACGAACGCTGCTAAATCAACAAGTGCTTTGCGCTTAGTTCTCGTGAGAGTGCAGCGAGGTGCACACGCCGCAGCGTGTTTTTCGATCGCGCGTCTCCTGTGCTGTCCAGTTTGTCATAAACATAGAAGGATGTAGTACGTGTATGTGAACGTAGTGCTGATGATTTAGTCACTGCATGCGGACCGTCATCGGGAGCGAACCGCATTCGGCTTCATCAACACGCATCAGCCTGTGCTCGGCGCCGTTCGGCCTCTGCTTCCCATTTTTCATGACGCCGTTTTTTCGTGCACTCATGTCACGCAGCGCCTGCATGCTTGCAACTGTAGCCGAGCCGTAGAGACGGCGGCGCCCAGTCTGGGTTCGTCTCGTCGAACAACGCGGACGGCTTTCCTATGAATACAAGAGCATCCATACTAATCAGTGTCTTCATATCTCCTCTCTTTTTCGCTTACATCCTACGGAGAGCGCTCCACACACACGAACGTTGGGGTTTTGTTCGTCGAAATTTGCACGCCTTCTGCGCGCCAGCCAGGTCCTCTGACGGTTCGCGCTGAGCATTTTCGTACGCTCGCACTGACCTTAAATAATCTCTCGTATTCGAAAGAAGCTCATACTAGTGGGCTGCTTCTTTCTTCCGTAGCTGTCGCTACGATTAGAGCAGCCTACAACTGCGCATATAACCATAGTAGAGGAAGAAACTCGCAGGTGCTACCAGGCAGCGCTGAACAAGAAGTAACCGCTGTTCACCAATATGGCCGACTCGCTCCGAGCAGTGACGTCAAGTGACGTAGGTGCAAGCCATGTATACGTAGTGACCGATGTAGCGACAGAACGGACAGTGTCGGCTTTCCGCGATATATGTGTGAGCGTCTGTACCGCGATCTGCTACTAAACGAAAACTGACGCAGTTCCAGTGAAACGCGGTACGGCTGCGTGGAGCCGATCGTCTCCTGGCTAGTTGCGTGCAGCGTGTCGCCTTCTCGGCTCAAGCCGTCACTGCCGGGCGGCTTGCTGTACCGCACGTGCGCGTTTGTCGTGGGAGTGTTCTTCGTACCCACTTCGCTCCAGACCGTGCACAGATGCGGCGATGAGCACAGATTAGCTTGTTCGGTAAACGCGGCGATGACGAACTTCCTGCAAGCGATGCGCACTCCGCGACGCTCTAGCGGTCCTGGCAGCGGACGGAAGCGCGTTTGGGTGGTCGCCCAATAAAAGCGTGCAGTATGGTTACAACAGCGCTACGCTTGCTGAACCGTACGCGTGCGTTTAGCGGGATAGCGTCTGTGCAAAGAGGTTTGTCGTCGCCCACGACTAGCAACGCTCAACTCCGCAACAGCGAGCTGCTTTCGTTTCTACAAAGCGGCGCGCGCTTGAACACGGCCCCGCACAACGAGGCAGCAGAGGTCGGCGGCCCAGCGCGTTCAGGTTGTCGCCTATTAAAAGCGTGCAGTAGGCTTAAAGCAGTGCTGCACCGCACGCGTGCCCGAGCAGATACCTGAAGATACTTATTGTGATAAGGTTGTCGGCGATAAGTCATGCTGGTGCGTTCGTCGGTGGCCGCCGCCTCACCTTCGTTCTTTCCCAATGCTTACCCGCAAAGGCGTCGCCGCAATCGCGCGGAAGTCGGAATCGGTGATCGACCGATCTATGCACTTCTCGAAAAGACGGAAAACCTTTGGCGGCACATTGTGGCGTCGGGAAGTTCAGCGGTGCAGTAAAATTTTATGGCACAAAACGTTATCGCGGTACGCCGGGTACGCACTAACCGGGAGGCATAGGACGAAGCACTACGGCTTAAGCGGTCAGCGAATGCATGAGGCTCTATGAGACTCGGTCGGGGATTCGTCGCAGCTACGTTTTAACCGTTAGTACGCTTAAAGCGGGTACGTATTAACGAGGTTCGACTGTAGTATTATTTCCTCGTAGATTTTGAAGATCCTATCTTATTACTCTTCCATGCACTTTTTGTAATAGGATATGATGGTCCGGTAACGATAATGTCTGACTGAGTTCAACTAGTATACCACATTTACTTGCATAGTCACAGCATTGGCTAATGTTTGCTAGCATTGGTGACACGCTGTCATAATATCATTCAATCTCACCTCAATTATTGAGTTCTGCCAAATTTTTAGAGCAGCTTTTCAGAAGTGTTACTACCACTCTTAGGATTTATACTAGGAGTGTGTGAATAATAAAATTTTCTAATACAAATCAAGTGCGAACAAGTTGAAAAACTGCCTGCGAATATTAGACTGCATGTCAAATATGTGTGCTTCGTTAAAAAGTAGCAAAACGGGAAGTAACGATAGCTTTCATCAGTCTTTTAAAATAAATTAATAAAGCTGCATACCATTGCAAGTTAAGGGGGGACCCTGCTTCGGAGACATATTTCTTTGCTTTTGAGTACATTTTTATGAAACTTTCGCAGCTTATGTATTTTTTATGTCCTGATTTCAAATATGCAATTATTTTTCTAGTACACTATGCTATTTTCAAAATATCAAATATTTCATGTGTATTGTTGGGAGCAAGATTTATTTATAAATTGTAAGAGTTATAAAGCAAATCAGCATATCACAATAAGCTGGAATGAATACTGTTTGCAATAAAACAAGAATGGATGTTCTAGGCCCAATTTAACAAAAGTTATAGTACGTTGAACACTTGGCAAGTCAGCGATGTCGAGCTCGGTCAAACTGGGATCAAGCTGGGAATGTTCAACATACCATAACTTTTGTTCAAATGGGCCTAGAACATCCATTCTTGTCTTATTGCATACAGCATTGATTCCAGGTTATTGTGATAGGCTGATTTGCTTGATAACTCTCACAGTTTAGAAATAAAGCCTGCTCCTAACAATATGAAAACTATTTAATAGTTTCAAAACTGCATATTGTATTAGAACAATAATTGCATGTTTGAAATCAGCACATAAAAATACATAAGCTGTGAAAGTTTCATAATGATACGCTCAAAAATGAGAAACATGTTTCAGAAGCAGGGTCTCCCCTTAATGAAGGTGCATTTGGTAATGCACTAATTACAAATTGTCATGCTGAAAAATGAACTGTTTGGCATGTTCACAAGTTGAGCATTCTGTACTAGCATCACGATTGAAAGAAATACAAACAGTGCCACGCACTCTGCTGTTCCGCATTTCTTTTCAAGCAGTTGTAGCCTGGATGGTAATTAAAAGCCACTAGAGTCATTCATGATACAATATAGAACCACTCTAGCGTTTTTTTATTGCCACCAAGATCAGAGCGTGATGAAAACAGCGTGCCGCTCTACTTGAATTTCTTTCCATCCCCCCCCCCCCCCTGTACCTGTTATAATATCAGATCTGAAAGTGAAGAAGATCCTCTGCCTTGGAATTGGGATGGCGTGATGCAGTGTGTTGCTCGTTAATAGTCTTTCGCTCTTTCAAGCATTTAATCATCATTCCGGTAACATTCTTGACGGTTACATATGCTATATAACAGAGCTGTGGAATGAAGCCTGGGGAAAAAGAAACGCACTCCTATCGCATTGGTGTGTGGGAGGTAAGGCTGAAACAGAGCATGAATGTAACTTAGTAAACTGAAGCTTTGGGGTAGTTGGTTTTGCATTATGAAATAATAACAGCGCTTGTCTGTGTTGCTTCTCTTGTGTGTCCCCATGTAGAATATTGTGCTGTTACTACTTCATGAATGTAAGGCACGCATTATTCCCATTTCTCAGTGATTACAGTAAAACGTCACCAGTTTCTGGGAACGCATCATAACTGCATTGAACAGTAGTATGCAGTAACTAGGAGGTACAATGTAACTGCACCGGTATGTATTAGCAGTGTTTTACTTCACAAGTAAGAATGTGTAGCATTCATAAGTCGTTGCTTGTTTGAATATTTGAATTTGTCTGTTCACCGCGTTTACCGCATACTACTATTTGGCTGAGGTCGAATGTTCGGGAAAATCCTGAATAGGCGTTTTTTTAATGCGATATGCTTCAAATGAGGAAAATATTCTATTCGTATTCAAAATTTAAAACATGAACACCCTTAATTTTTACTTAGCAGGCTTCAGTCGTGGTCGCCTTTAATTTTGGGCTTGCACCGTTCTTCTTGAAGTGGACACTTTAAATTTAGGTAAATCTGTTTAGTTAGCTTGCTGGACGAGGCAGTTTGTTGCGCAAGTAATTTCTGCTTCTTGCTGAAGCTTATTTGAAAAGGTTGAGCAACACTATATGTTGGAGGCGATATTAAAAATATATTACTAGTTTCATATTACAAAACAATGGGTGATGAGAAATCATTCAACTGTTAACTTCACTCAAGCAAGCGTTTCGATAAGAGGATACATCAACAGGCAGGTATACAGTGTCAAAATGATGACACACACTTCAATTCACTGTGTGGGGTCTGAGCGATAACGCCGCCGCTCTCGGAACACACGGAGACAGTTCACGCGCTCGTGCAACTAACGTGGACGTTTGTTTACATACGGCGAGCTCGCCGGCTGAATCTTATACAAACTAGTAACACGCTAAACCTTATACGCTGACAATGAATACTGGGAAAACATAACACACACTCAAGACAAGATAAGACGTACAATACACCATAACATAAGGCAACATAAGACATACAATACAATACACCATGAATGCAGCGCTGCCGATGCATGACTCACCACGAGGGCCCGAGGGAAGCGAGCCGCGGTATCGTCCACCCCCCCCCCCTTGGACCCACCGCGGCAGACGTCCATCCACGCACGCCACCACACCCCAAAGGAGACTCTTTGCTGTTTCTATGCGCCGGCCTAACTTCTCCATGGCGGCGCTGCCAGCGCCACCGCGCTAATCCCAATGCTGCGAGCACAGCGCCACTGCTTGCTCGACGGCCACTGCAGCCTATCCGCGAGACGCGCGTGCGCCATGAGGCGCAAACAACTTTACAGGGGGTGATAGCACCCCCACAACTGTTGCCATGTGCAACAATAACTTGAGACTTACACTTGCTCCAGCAGTGGCTCAGCAATGTTAACTTCATAACATTTATCAGACTCTGAATGAAGTGCGAATAAATTTTTCTTTTCGGCAGGCACGCTGGCATCGAATCGTGCACCGTGGTTGGAGATTTCCTGGATCCACTGTTGTGCCCTGCAGGCGTCGACTTTTCGTCGTCGCACCCTTACGGCACTGGCGAGGAGCTCGGGGACGAGGTGGTCTCTGTGTACGATGAGCTGGCGCGCACACTGCGTCGTCTACATGACCTTCCACTCACCGTGTCGTCTGTCAGGGGCACGTCTCCTACCCTGCGCCTGACCGAGGTGAGTTTGCTCAGCTGAAACGCCCAAAACGAAGTGGCTTGGAATTTCACGGCACGGACATTGTAGTTGCTTATTCTTTGTTGAAAAGGTGTTGCAAAACTTTCTAGCCTTCTGCTGGCTTCTTGCACGCATTCGGACTGCCTAGGCTGCTTTACCTTACTAAAATATTGAGGTGAAAGCATTGGATGCCTCATCAGACATCAAAATTGACCGTCAGCGTCCCACAGCATTGGCATCAACACGAGTGATTCAAAATATCGTGATCACGTGATGACGTCACCATGTGACGCCACATATTGCCAAAATTTGTGACGTCATAATGATGTCAATGTGGTGTCCCATCACGCGACATCATAAGATGAAGTCATCATATGACATCACCGCTTGGTCAAAGGTGGGCCAATCATGGGGGCAGTACAAAACCAGGTGAGGTGCAAAAAGCTTGCAATGCCCCCAATCCTGGATGCAGCGCAAAACCACAGCAGGTGCAAAAAAGCTTCCGGAGGTGGGCCAGAGAGGATCAATACATCGACTGAGAGGAAAAAGACGACGAAGTTTGCTTTCACCTTCGAGTCGACTTGGGTGAAGGCATCAGGGGCCCAGCGAGTTTTTGTCATCAGATGTGTTGAATGCTCTGAATTGTTCAACATAATTCTTGTGTCCCGCGTTGTGTGCTTGCCCCAAGCCTTTGATCGACCGAACGTAAGCTCTGTTGTTTCAAATGACCCGCATGAGTGTGTGCATTGGTGGCGCCATCTATTGATGGCAGCATAAACCATAGCACAGGGACACCTGGTGTCTGTGTTCGACGTTGCAGTAACCTTACCAACCTCGTGTTCTGCAGGTCTTCCCGCCGTTGAAGGGGGCCTTGTCTACGGACTTTGGCACGTGCTTTGTCCAGGACAATGTCTACATGATGCCGCTTCCTTTCAAGGCCCACATCCCACACCTCATACCTGTCTCAACAGGCAAGGTTCTCCGACATGCATGTTAAGGGGGGACACAGCTCTTAAAAAGTTTTTTTATTTCTTGATTGATTTTAATGATACTTGGTGAGGTTATGTATACTTGTGTGCTGATTTCAAATACGCAATTATTTTTCAAGTTTAATGAGTAGTGTTTAAAATATAAAGTATTTCATGTGCCGTTTGGGGAGCAAGATTTTTCTTAAACTGGGAGATTTGCGAAGTAAATCAGCATGTCACAATTATCTGGAATCAGAACTGTGTGCAGTGCACAAAAATGGATCTTCTAAACCCATTTGAACAAAAGTTATGGTATGTCGAACATTCGCAAGTGCGTCAATTTCAAGCTGGGATTTCGTTTGTAAATGTTCAACATAGTACCATAACTTTTGTTCAGATGGGTTTAGAAGATCCATTTTACAGCGAAAGCTGTTATGAGATCGTTTCACCGGCCGTTTTTGGCGCCGTAGTTGTCCGCCGCCGCCGCCGCCGCCGCCGCCGCCGCCGCCGCCGGTGTCCGTAACCAGTATCGCTCGAAATAAGAAAAAAAACGAAGTAAGAAAAAAATTCCGGGATGGAACGAGGTTTGAACCTGGACCCTCTGCGTGGGAGCCCAGTATTCAACCTCTGAGCCATGCCGGTGCTTGACACTGCTTTGCAAAAAGGTCCTATACAGTCTTCATGTTGGGAAGGAACCACATTAGCATACGCAATATAGCGTGGTAGAAGAGTAAAATAAGCACCAAGCGTCGCACAACGCGAATTCTGTAACCAGGCGTCACACAATGCGAATTGCGCAACGAGTAGGTTGTTGAATGCTTCCAACCCATTACAAAGGGCTCTGTCATAATTCCTCATCGTCATCAGGCACAGCATCAACAAAGTGCGCATAAAGCCTTACATGCGCTTAGCAGGTACCAAAGCTCTCTGTAGAATGACGAAAAATGGCACAGTGCCTGTTGCCCTACTTCTCAAAAATTACAAGGATTTATAGCGTAGTGGGTTCCTCGCAAGTGCACTTGTATTGGTTGCCAAGGAAGCCCATAAGCGCATGATCCACTTCCTCGGGGTCTCAGTAAAATTACAGTGATTTATAGCGTAGTGGGTTCCTCGCAAGTGCACTTGTATTGGTTGCCAAGGAAGCCCATAAGCGCATGAGCATGATCCATTTCCTCGGGGTCTCAGTAAAGTTCTTCGCCCCCCCCCCCCCCCCCCGTCTCTCTCCCACGTCAACATATGTTATACAGCATGACGGGAGAGGGAAATAGCGACCGGGCGTCACCCAATGCAAATTACATAACTGGTGGGCCGTTTAAAGATTCCAACCCATTACAAAGGGCTGAGCCATAATTCTTCATCGTCATCAGTTGTCGCGTCAACAAAGTGCACATAATGCCTTACAGACGTGTAGCTGGTGCCTCGCTTCTCCGCACAATGACGAATAATGGCTTAGTAGGTGCTTCCCAACTTCACAAAAATTGTGATTTATGGCATAGTGGGTACCGTTCTAGTGTACTTGTATTGTAGCCCCAAGAGAGCTTAACGGGCTCTAGAAACGCCGCTCTTCCAGCTTTCGCTGTGACTGTGCTGCGGTTTCAGCGCAGGCCTGGCGTTTTTTTGTTGCACTGCACACAGTTCTTTACCCTTTACCGCTCGACAGTAGCGTGAACTGCAAAAAGTTCTCTTAAATTCAACTCTCAGGTTTCATGTAACAAAACCACAATACATATGAGTTATGAGGTTGACCGCAATGGAGGACTTGGGATTAGTTTTGACCTGCAGAATGATACGCCTTTGGGCCGATTGGTTCGTGATTAGAAGTTATATAATAATGAATAAGTTTTTTGTTCACGAATAGTTCTTATCAGTTATAAGTTCTTTTGTTTAGTCCCACCTTATAGCGCTGTTTCCTACTGTATTGTTGACCACCCAGGATTCTTTGGCGTGCACTTAAATCTAAGTACATGGGTGTTTTTACATTTCACCGCCTTCGAAATGTGGCCACCGTCGCTGGGAGTCAAACCCGCATCCTCCAGCCTAGCAGCGGAGCACCTTAGCTACCATGTAGGGCCATTAAGCAATAAAGGAAACCCGTTTGTTGTTCTGAGAATAAAGAAAAAAAAAAGCTTCACATTTGAAGGAAAAATCCTTCTGACTTTTCAGGAGCAGTCACTCTGGCATCTGAGTTAACGAGGTGGCTTGTAGATTTCAGCGTTTGGGAAAATTAATACTAATGATTTGAACTAGCACCCACATTCTATGCTAGCGCTAGCCAGCCTTTTTCTGACAAATAAATGCGAACAGTATTAGTAAAGAACGTTTTGCCAGTCTCTGAAGGGACGCTAAAGAGAAAAAAAGGTTTGTCTCATATTAGTAAGTTACTCTTCTAGGATTCCAAAATCACCACGTTTGCCATGAGAAGACGCATGTTAAGCGTGAAAACGCGCAAAAAGAAAATGCAGGTGGTGACATCACCTTGCAATTCCCACACCAAAATTCTGTGATGTCATAGATCTTGACGGCATCTACGAGGTCCTCCGTAGTTCCTAATAGGTAAAAATGAACTACATTGTCCTCTGAGGGGCCCATAGGCTTAACATACCACGGTTCAGGAAATTTCATTGAACCAGTGTCACCAAAATACAAAAAAATACACTTTGAAATCCGTGACATCGTATGCGTAGTTTTCAGTGTGTAACTTAATATTGAAACTTTGACTGTCATTTCCTCCTTTATTAATAAACTTATGATGGTGAAATTAATAACGTTAGGGTTTTCGGAGTACAATTTATCGATCTAAACCGATTCATTGTTTCACTTTAGTGTCCTTTTAACAACTCCTCTCAAACTCCGTGTAGTTGTGGTACACATGGAAGCCACGGGCAAGTGGCCCGACGACCTGGAGGCCCTGCGCCGCGTGAAGGCCGCATTCCACCTCACCCTGGCTCGGCTGCTGCGCGACAACGAGCACCTGATCACAGCTGCACACCCGGATTACGTCGACGTCTTCAAGGTCTGTGCGCTGCCGCCTGATATTGGGGACGAGAAAGTGTATTGTCCATTGTGGGCAGTTTATCACTGCGTTCTAAGAAAACAATGTGCGCCCATTAGGGCTGGTTTTGGTAGAGAATAGCAAGATGTTGTCTTCAAACATCTTGAATGCACTTACTTCCTTAACCCTTTCCTTACTGTGAAAAAAAAAAGAGGAAAATTGTGCCAAATTTACCGAAAATTTCTTTTCCGCTCGCTATGTAGAGCTTTTTTTTAAAAGGCACCATTATTAAATGGCACCATTATTTTGATTCAGTGGGGTTCCCTTATGTCACTAATTGCGTAAAAAAGATAGCTCGAAGTTGGCTTCACCGCGTGGCATTGCTATGAAAGATGGCAATAACAATGAAAGCCGAGACACGTATGACACAACATGGACAAGTGTGGCCATCTATTGTCAAGAAACACAAGTATGACGAGTATAGTTATCGTTGGTTCCGTGTGGGACAATTTTTTTGTTGAAGAGTATAGTCTTCGTCATTCATTTTGGTACGAAATCTCATGACGACTATACTCGTCAACGGGAGGGAAAGGGTTAATCAAGAAACAAAAAAAAAGTCAGTTTCACCGCAAGGGTGAAGCAATAAATGCGATAGCAACAAATTGTAGTGTTATACGAAGTGAGGCTGGCAGCTAACTGTTTTGTATCTGATCTCGCGTAACTACAAAATGCTGGTGTAAGAGAATACGGCCGCTCCAGGGGAGAGATGCTCTCCGCACAGTCACTTCGCGTTGAGAGCGTAGCACGTAGAAGGGCATACGAGATGCCCGCTCTGATGGCTGTGGAGATTCAAAGTTCCTTCGATTCCCTTCGATGGCCCTTCGATTCAAAGTTCCTGCTCGCGGAACTTTGAATCTTTGTCTTTTATATTTTTTCCATGCTGATCAGTTTGTTGGAAACCTGCCTCTGAAGGCAGCTCTAACGTGTGAGCCCATTCGCTGATTGATTTGGTAGTACTATACCATAAAATCTCCAGCAAGCGCCCCCTTCCCCTTTTCGGGAGACCTGAAATATGTGTCAATGACCAAGCAAGCCCCCCCCCCCCCCTCCCGCCATTTTTTTTCAACCTGTTCTCTGCTACAGAATCTACAGCAGCAGTTCTTTGGAGCCCATGTTCTAAGAGTCCTTAGATATGTGCACGAATTCTTCGTACTTTTACAGTGTGGTGCCTCGGAATTGCATTCTGAGTTGTCACAAATTGTTGGAACATGCTCCCTTGTCATAACACATGAAATTCAACACGAGGGTCCCCTCAGGTTCATTGAGTTTAAAAGCGTGTTTACAAGCTTAGTTTGGCAAATTTAAAATGTAATCTATTTTACCACTCATAACTTGCACCTCGCTATTGTTGAAAATTTGCTGCTATTCGAATTTGCTTAGAAATCATTTGATATTAGTTATCATTCACTTCAGCTTCACTTTGTACCAAAAAAGTGATATTCACGCAAGCCTAAAGTTAGCACAACATTGGCTGTGTAATGCTCTCGAGTGCACATTGTGGCGTCAGCCTTTGCCATTCCTCGTGTTCCAGGGCGGCTTCGTGTTTCGAGTGCGCATCGCCGCCCACAAGGAGATTGGACTGGCACGGCAGAACGTTGCACCGAATGGGGCCATCAAAATTAGGGACACTGAGCTCAGCTCTAAGATCGAGTTGGAAACCGAGATCTTGCCTGGCCTCACCAGCACATTACATGGGTGAGTGAGTGGCACAAAGTGCGCTGCTAATTTTCACGCTCCGATCGCCATGTCATAACGCCTCACAGTCGTTGGCATCTGAGAAAGGGAAATAGACAACTGCCAGATTTTAGCACGAAGCCACAAGGAAATCAATGTGGATTTTTCAGAGGGAAAATTCCTTAGTTGCCGAAAAATTTGTCCTGGTCCGGGGATCAAATCCGACCGCCTCAGAAAGGCGTTGGTTCCAGGTTCGATCCCTGGATCAGGACAAATTTTTCAGCTACTAAGAAGCTTTCTTTCTGAGAAATCCGTATGGATTTCCTTGTGGCTTTGTGCTGCAAACCGTTGGTTGTCTATTTACCTTTCTTAACCCTTCCGCCACCTTGTGGGATTCCGCAGAACTAACTTGCAGTAATCGTTGGCATCTGTTAGCACCACCATTGCCACGTCAGATTACCGTGTGTTCTGATGTACCTTTTGCAAATGCCAGAATTTGGGTGTTAAATATGCTGGTGTTAAAAGTGTATCCACACCGACAGCTCATGCGTCTGCTTGACCTCATGCCATTTGGGCGTCTGCTCGAGCATCCATGAACGTGCAAAATAGCAATCACCATATTCTTAGTGCTACTCGTACACTGCTGATTAGTTCTGCCACTTGAAGACTCCAGTTGCAAAGCTGCAAAGTAAAAGTTAGTCAGTGAAGGTGATCGCAGAAATTCACCACTTCTCGACCATCGGCGACCATCACTTCGTGACCAAATTGGTTGCACGACCTCTGTCAATCGTTAGTGTGAGTTCTGCCTTAGGTGCGCATTTCCAGTGTGGCCGAAATGGATCTGCTGAATCCCTGTAGTCCTCCATTACTCACCTGTGATTTCAGGAAGTTGAATCTCCGCAATGTAATTTACTGTTGGCATCTTTAGTGGAACAGACTCTTGGGGAAATTGCCAGAGTTGGTTACTCCCGCAAATTTGGCAAGTCTTCTGGGTGTTTGGGTGACGTGCATGTGCTCCTTTTGCAGTCTCCAGCAACAGCACAGCACTTTCAGTGCTGCCTGTCGACTGGCCAAGCGCTGGGTGGCTTCTCACCTCCTAAGCAACCACGTGTCCGAGGAATGCATTGAACTGCTCGCTGCCGCTGTCTACGTCTCCCCCGCACCATACGTCGTGCCTAAGTGAGTTGCAGCTCCTGATCACGTTTTTGCTATTTGCTTAACACGAATGCAACAACTCACGTGGTTTTTATTTGGAGAAAGCTTTATTTAAGTAGCACCTATCTAAATACAAGGGAAAGGAAAAATTCTCTTGCTGGGCATTTGCTGCTCCGAATGCGGTGACGTTCGTAGCATCTAAAACAAAAAAAAAACAAATTCTAAGGTCTTGTGGTCCTAGGGAACAGATTTCTTGTTTGGAATTGGAGATCTGTTGTGTAAAAATGAACTCAAGTACTGAGTTTACAACCACGTAGCTTTGTAATTCATTTTTATTTATTTGTTAGATACTGTGAGCCTTAGAAGGCCCTTACAGGAGTGAACAAGTACATAATTGTCAACATAATTGTCAAGGTATATTTGTCAACAGAATTCAAGAAAATACGAAGAATAGTTACCACACTTTGCCACTGTGTTATATGAAACAAAGTTGTCTACTAGAGCTGTGCGAATAGCAAAATTTTGGGTGCGAAGCGAATTCGAATAATAAAGACTGAGTGCGAATCGAATCGAATAATTTTCGAATAATTTTCGAATATTTCTCAAACATTTTTTGAATAATTCGAAGTGAAATTACAGAAAAAGTTGCAGAGAATCCTTAAGTATGTTCTTGTGAGATAGCAACATGAAAGTGTTTCTTTTCACTAGGTTGATGAAGCGCTGGTGGGGTCATATTTCATAGTTGTCTTTCTTATCAAGAATGAAGCAATGTAGAGGCCGAATTGTATTTATGTACATGATTTGGTGCAACCAAAGTGTTGCCGACAACACTTTACACGTGATAGGCAAAGATGCCATTTCCTCAGCCTCTCCTCCTCTTTCTACTTCTGTGGAAGGCCAACTGATGTGGCGAACAAGGGTGTGCTCCCTTGAAGTCCGGTGTTCCGAATCTGCCTCGTAGATGTCGATATATAAGAACATCTGAAATTTTGGATGCTAAAAAGCTTCGGCGTCCGATTTTTCGGACTTCCTGCCAAAATTTCAGGTCCAAAACAGCATTAATTGAGCCCCCAACTCTTCCACATCTTTCATCTCCATATTGGAACCAGCGTTTTCTTGAGTTAATACATTTGCGACAGTAGCGGAGCTTGAAAGGCAGCTTTGCCGCAATACGGGGGTGTGATGAGGTGAAGCATATTGAAAATATAGGGACCACTTCCAAACGGACGTTGACTGTCTCTTGGCTAAGTTCGACCGTAACGGAGCTTGAAAGGCAGCTTTGCCTCAATACGGAGGTGTGAGGAGGTGAAGCATATTGAAAATCTAGGGACCACTTCCAGTCGGACGTTGACTGTCTCTTGCCTAAGTTCGACCGTAACGGAGCTTGAAAGGCAGCTTTGCCGCAATACGAGAGTGTAATGAGGTGAAGCATATTGAAAATCTGAAGGGGCACTTGCAACCGGACGTTGACTGCATTTGTCTTTGGGAAGTTCGCATAGTTCGAATAGTAAAATTTCAGTGCGAATCGAATCGAATAGCAAACACTATTCGAAAAATATTCGAAATTTCGAATATTCGCACACCCCTATTGTCTACATATTTTGTCAAGAAAAACAAGGAAGATTTATGTTTACGTGACTCAGTGTTACATACATACAAAACTAACAATGTAGCAACAAATTTAGTAAGAATCAGCAATGTCACAATTACATGTGCAAGCTGAACCTAATATGGTTAACTGAAACCGAATGAAATCTATGCTTTGCATGCTGTTCTGAAATATTTTACTGATTTGTGAGACATACACTTGCTGTGTGGCTGTTATTGGGAGATTGGAAAGCTCGACTTCTGAATGTGCACTGTCTTTGGCGCCACACAGCTCGGCGAGGCTAGGCTTTCAGCGATTCCTGGCCCTCCTTGCAAACCACGACTGGGCGAGGCAGCCACTCATCATCAACTTGGCCGACAAGTTCACTAGTAAGTGATAGACGGCTGCTTTGTTAATTTCATAAGAGACTAAAGTATGGTACCCTGAAGCCAAGAAGTGCATTTGAGGTCACTGCAGGGCTTAGTTGTGTAGTGAACATTCTTTCCTGTGTACAGTACTCAAAGATTCAAATGAGATATCGGGTTTTCTAGTATAACGACTGGTATTCGCAATTGCTTGAGATAACCACGTCATGTCGCGACAAATCTGGTCTCTAAAGATAATGATGGCTCTGATCTACACATTCGAGTCGAAATTATGCCGATATGACTCGAACTGAAGACGGTGGAGACGAAAGTATCTGCGTTACTTAGCCCTAAATTGTCCTGTTTCAATCCCTGAGTACTGTACCTCAGTCCGTGGAGTTAACACTAGTGGTCCTAACGCATTGTGCTAGCTAATGTTTGAATCATGAACATGCACTAAATCACCTATCGTTCAGTGCCTGTATAAAAAGCAAAATCTGGGGCATGCATGTTGACCACGTGCACATGCTTGTCCCTAGCACAGTCTGAATTGCACTTGTCTAGAGTTTCTACCTCGTGTTAGCTGCAAGCTTCTGTGCATGCTTGAATTATAGCACAAGGACCTAGCGTGCAGTATGACTATCTAGGTGGCATCACGGCGTCAGTATCTGCATATTTTTTTTAAAAAATGGCGACTAAAGCAGCCGACTGGCCGCTCTAAACAAGTGTTATTCAGAATCAACCCACATAACTTATGCTTTTTGTAATTTTGTAATGCTGTACTGAACCAATCTCAGAGAGCCAGGCTTAGTTTCCTGTGGTGAAAGTTTGTGTTGATGAAGTGTATGCAGAAGATGTTTACACGGTGCAATGTGCTTTGCCGTGGTATTGCAGAGGACCAGGTGGCGGAGTTGCACTCTACCTTCGTCAACCAGAGGTCAACGCTGCCCCCGATGTTCATCGCCACGCCTCTGGACGGGCGGCATCCGTCGCTCTGGACGCGGCACTCCCCAACGGGACAAATATTGCGACGCCTCACGGCCCTGGCGAGGGAGTCGCTCCGTGTACTGGAGGAGCAAGTCCTGTGTCCCGTCGAAGCCGACGTCAGGGTGAGTGATCGGTAATTGCCATGTCAGGATCGATGAGTGGGTGACACAGACGATGACTCAGTCCACGAATGCGCTAGCAAACCGAGCATAGGCAGTGGTAGCAGTGATAGCGAAGATGAGTAGTAATACTCCATTTAATGCATCAGCTGCAATGCTATGGAAGTTAGCGAGACTTCTTGCAGTAGATGCGTTCACACCAAGACATATAGTTCAATGATTTTAATACCTGTAATGTGATTTTTTTTTTCGATTGAGTAATAACTGAAGATGCTTTGTGCCTTAGAAATAAACCAACCCTGTTATTTATACAGTTGTCAATAGGTTGTTCTCAATTGCTTAGCATCTCTTTGTTTTCGTATTGTGGCTTCCATGATTTGTTCTGGTAGCGTGCAACGGGGGCCAGTCACGGAGGCCACATTTACGACGACGAAATCCAAGCAAGGGACATGTGGACATACATATTTCGCTGACCGAACGTCTTACATAGCTTCTACGACGTTGTACTTGATGTATGAAATGGGGTGTAATTGTGCAGTGTGCATGAATCAATGCACAAATTCATTTTGAAATGGATAATGTTTGCATTTGTGGTGGTGTGCAACCATAGAGGATTACAGCAGACTATGGTGCATTTCATACTTGTCGATATACAAGTGTATGCAGTATGTGTGGTAAACCATATGTACGTAGTTGGTGGAAGGTGGCATCGGTAACAGTAGCATGAAAATGGTAGTGGTACTCTGACATACTGGTATACTAAATCGAGTAATTGCAGAAGATGCACAGTCATCAGACTTTCTACACTGAAAGTGAAATTTCGCCTACAGCACTCATGGATTGACATACAACAATTTTTTTTAGTATAATGACCACTATGAGCTATTGCTCGTGATAACCACGTCATGTCGCTGCAAATCTGGCTGCTAAAGAAGGCTCTGATGGAAGTGTTAGAATGAAAATTGTTCTGATATGGCATGAAATGCAGACGCTAGAAACGAAAGTATGTGATTTACTTAGCCCTAAATTATCGTGTTTCAATCCGTGAGTACAGTCCATCCAACATGTGTATGGTGACATTTCAGAAGGGACTGCAAGCTTGAAACATGCCTCTCCTCACAGTGTAAACTCTTGCCGTTAAAGCAGCATACCCTAGCTTGTTAATGCGACAGGTTTAGTCTCAAAGGGGCCCTGCAACACTTTTTGAACATGGTCAGAAAACGCCGCCAATCGGTCATCGAGACTCCTGAGAACACGAGAGCCAAAGGTTATTGCACAGCACGCAGTCGGATATTTACAATTAATTTTCAAAGTCGGCTAAAAATCGTTCCCTCTTCTTTCTACAAATGATTCCACATACCCAAATGACCTCGCCATATACCCAAAGGCTACGGCCATTGGCTGATTTGAGCATCGTGAGCTGCATAGTTACCAAGACCACCGCGAGAGGCTGCCACGTGCCCACGCTCGCGATCACACTGAAAGTAAGCCGCGTGTTCAAAGTAAAGAAAAAAAAAGAAAAGGTGCTCAAGGTCATGACGTACACTTCTTTTCCCCGTGCCATCCCTCCCTGCTTAGCTTCCAGTGTGCTCGTCGGGACGAGAGAAGAGAGAAAGCAATTGCAGCATGCGACAAATCTCTGTAACTGCGCTTGTACTTGACGGATACTAAAAATTTTTGCAGTGGTCGATTCGTGAGGCAATAAACCCCTTTAATGAAGCCATTCGATGGTTAATTTGGAAAAGTGTTGCAAGGCCCCTTTAAGCACTTCAGTAACTGTGAAACAACCCTAGTATAGCACCAAATGTTGATGCAACGTTGCTGCCACATTGAAAAAGTTGCTTCAACGTTGTGGCAACATTGCGTGCTATTAGGGTTAAAAGCTTTTTCTTTTGCGTAGCTAGAGCAAGCATTTCATTCATTTTGAATCCCTCGCCATCTGCACAGCAAATCTTCCGGCCTCCGCTGGAACCATACGATGTGATCATCCACCTCGACGTGAAGCGTGTGCCCACCACCCACACGGCCGTGGACTGTGCCTTCAAAGCTGCACTGAGGCCATTCAAGGGCGATGTCCTTCCGGTCGTTGGCTTCGACGTTGTGTCGTACTACGTGCGAGCGCTTGAGGTAATGTAAACCAGCACTGTTCTCCCGCCAGTTAATCTCTCGGTGCATGTTGCAAGCCTCCCACTTTAGTTGTACACCATGCAAGCTCAGTGTCTCCATGCTCACTGGTGGCGCAAGGGAGCACCGACAGCCATGTGGGCCAACCACAGTAGACTCTTGTTACACAGAACCTGAAGGGACCAGAAAAATATGTTCTGTTTAACAGGAGTTTCATTTAGTGAGAGATGAACAGGGTTGCAGTATTCAGATACGAAACCAATCATATTAGAGGCAGTTGTTTTATTTACGCAGCAATTCCGTTTTAGAGATTTATTTCCATTTACTGATAGTCTGCTGTACCATGCTTCAATTGTCAAGCACTGTGCACCATAGTAAGAGTAACGAGCAGAGACCATTGACTTGCCTGCATTGCAATAAGTGCTTGGAATACAGTATCGCAGAAATAAAGAATTGGCAAATTCTAGTAAACGATTGTGAACTGCCCGAAATTAAGAAGAGGAAAACACGAGAAGGCACACAAACCAAAGTGCAAAATTGCACTCTGTCTGTTGAGTGTGTCATCTTTCGTGTTGTTCTATTCTTAATTTCATGCAGTCCACAGTCGTTTACTAGAATGCACCAACTAGCCCCCTCAGGATGTTCTCGTTCAAGAATTGGCATCGTGCATTTCAGGATGCGTACGGAGAACTTGCACTCTTCTTCTACGACCGCTACGGGGGCGACATAGTGGCCGTCCTGTGGAAGCCGAACGCCTTCGTGCCACAGCCACTGAAGGTGAGCTGCCCCTACGGCCATCATCGTCAGTTTGTCTGACCAGATTAAAAGTCACAGTCCCTTCAGGCAGTGCTAAGGAGAGCACAGGCAAAAGCGCATGCATTCACAAGACGCTCGTTAAATTATACTTTAACATTCTCAGGTGATTGAACTTCAGTTGACTGAAATGGCCAGCAATAGCCGTCATTTAGCCAGCACATAACTGAATCATCCCTATGTCGCACTTGGTCGAGGTGCCACCATTTCGTTCCTGCACCGTTTGTCACCATTACTACTACTCGTGACGCTCGATCAGTTATATGTTTGTGGAAAGTTTATTATTCCACATCAGCACGGACCTAGTCAGACATGAGGTCGCTTATAGCGCGAGCATCACGAGTCGACCGAGCCGTGCGCCTTGTTTGTAGTGGTGATAATGGTATCAGATACCTCAGTAAAAACACTCGTGGGGTAAGGAAAAACACTAGGATGTAGCGTCACGTGACAATCTTGAAGCCTAGTCATAAAAAATTTAAGGGAGGAACAGACGCCAGTCATGTATAATAGTCAAGCGCTGTTATTTATTGGTCGGCTCACTTTGGTTACGTCTGCTGCGGGGGAGCCTAGTAATCCTACCCAAGATGCTCCGTGCATCGGAGAGCGGGAGAGACATTATCAGAGGAGGTTGGCATGCCAAGGTTAGTGAAATCAAATGATGCTCCCCCTAGTCCTTTTCTTTCCTCAGTAGTTAGCCAATGCTCGCAACCATTTAGCCAACGTTACATTCAGTTACATTCTAAGAAAAAAATGTGAGTTCCACTTACAGCGAGTGCTGTCTCTCCTACAGAGAAATTACATGAGTGCTCCGCCCAATAGCGCTTATTAATTTTCAAGACATCAAGCACATCTCTTTGTCATCAAGCACATCTTAATAGATACAGACACGCATTTGTGTCGCAGGTTTTGGGTCTGAAACCTGAACGTCCTGGCAAATTTCATCACAGATTCTGACAACACTGCCCAGCCAGACTTAATAGTTAAGGTAGTAACGACGGTTCTTTGGACGGAGATTACATTTTTTTTATAGGTTGTAATCGAGTATAGCCAAGTATAACCAGTGTTGGTTTGAGTAACTACATGGAGTAATTGCATTGGGTCAGGGTCAATCATTGTGCTCCGTTGAAGAGGCCCACAAACACATTGTCTTCAATATGCAGAATGGGAAGTGCCTTTTCGGCCCTGCTAATCCTGTTCCCTGAGCCAACTACAACTGGAGACGGTGCGTCATTGCGGCACTCAAATGTTTCGATGCAGGTCTCCCACATTGGAGGCTACATGCTCAAGGGAAAGGACATGATGGTGCCCAACGTGGAAGCCATCTTGGAGGACTTCAGCATCCTGGGCAAAGGCCTGGTCGAATCCGTCGAGGCGAGGTCCACCAAGTGGACCATCTAGGTGATGCTCTGCGTAGGAACTTATTATTTTAATTATTGAACATTGCGCTATGTAAATAAATCACTTCTGCACGACAAAGCTTCATCTTGTTGCTTTTCCATCATAGTTTCTTTATAATAATAATTGTTGGGATTTTTTACGTCCCAGAACCACGATATCATTATGAGGGACGCCATAGTGGAGCGTTCCCGAGATATTGACCATCTGGTGTTCTTTAACGTGCACCTAAATCTAAGCACACAGGCCTTTAGCAGTTTGCCTCCATCGAAATGCAGTCGCGGCCGGTGGCCAGGATTCGATCTGGCGACCTTTGGGTCAGCAGTCGAGCACCATAACCGCTAGACCACCACAACAGGTCGTAGTTTCTTCACATCCAAGTCAAATAGTGAATTTCAAATTGCAGAGCAAGGCATAGGCTATTGAGGAATATCGAACTGAGGGGTGGGGGGGGGGTGATTTGTATTGATTCTTTTTCGTCGTAGATCACATGTGATAAAGAAAAAACGTTTTGCGGCCCATCATTTGATCATTTGGTACATTGTCGTTTGGAGTGTAGCACCTCTAAGTGGCCATGTGTTGCACAAGAATAAATGAAGACAATACCACTGCATTACCACACATTGTTCACTTTTTAAAGCTATCTACAGCACCTATAACAATGGAAATGTGCTATACATGAGAAAGAAAGGATTTACACTTATCCCATCTTAAATGTTGCATGCTTCTGTTTATTTCAGCGTTATAAGTATGTCAAAGTACCCAAACCAGTTACCTAGCCTTCTTCCTTACGCACTTATCTATTTGAGCAGCGCTTTATGTAGACTCCGAGATCTGTGGCGCCATGCATAGCTTTCGTAGGCTGAGCAGCGCTCTATGTAGACTCTGAGATCCGTGGCATCATGCATGGATTTCGGAGGCTGTAGCAGGTGATACTGTAGTACATGAAAACAGTGTGTAGTGTGTTTTAACAAATTGGTTCTCCGGCAGGTGGCGTTGTCTATTGCAAGAACCTGCAGATGTTGCGGTAAACTAGTACAGATCTGGAAAAATCACTTAAGTTTGCCCCCTTTTTTTTTGTTTTGCTACGCAAATCTATCTGCACCTACGGAAATTCTTAAAAGAAGGTGCCACTCGACTAGTGTGCCACTGGGTGTGGCACGTGTTAAAGAAATCTCACATTTATTGCGAACATCCAAACGAAAAAGAGAGGAATGTTGGGCGCTGTCAGAGAAGGATGCGGTACTTCTCGGTGCGCGGAACTCGGTTGAGGACGAGCCGCCCGTCGTAGCTGAGCGACGCGAAGAGCCAGGGATCGGCCGTCGACCAGTGCACGGCGTAGACGCTGTCCTCGTGCTCCTCGTACGTCGCTATCACGCCATCTTTTTCGCATTTCCTGCAAACAAGCGCTCACATAAGACGGGGGGGTCATACGACTGCAACGAGTTCAGTGTGTCTTGCAAAGGCAAAGAATGAATGTTAAGAATGTTTTCCAATACACTCAAACCTCATTATAACAAAGTCACATCTGCCACGAAAATAACTTTGTTATATCCAAAAATTCGTTATAAACGTTTATTTCTAACACTGTATCTATGACAAGACTATCCTTCATTTAATTCGTTATAACCAATAATTCGTTATATCCGTATTCGTTAGATCGAGGTTTGAGTGTAGTAGGCAAAGTGGGTTTAAATCACACAACCATCAGGTAAAGCAATTATCGGATAACACCATACTGTACGTGCGAATTTCCTCATCTCATCACTGTTATCTAATCTCTTGCCTCCCTGGACTGCGTTTCTTTTCCCGTGGAAGCTAATCTGTTACTGTGATAAATTCTCTACTTTTCTGTGACCTGCCCAGCTCCTTTTTATCATAATCTTTGCAACAACATAGGCTATTGAAATTGCTCTTTATACTATACTGAATGACAACTAAGAATTCTGTACAAGCCTGTCAACAAGAACGTGCTCATCCCTTCTCTATAAGGAAGCCATGCCAGCTGGAGACCACACGAAGCGCAAGTGTCTTCGCTCTGCTAATATCAATACTACACTCGTCCGAAAATAAAGGTTCATTGTTTCTGTTTTAAATATACTATTTGGCAAGACAGCGAGATCAGGATGTCTCACAAAGTCTGCCGGTATGTTCAGGTTATCAACTTAAAATCTGCAACCGTAAAGGCATATCTGTGTGGTGAAACTACCGTGTGTATGACAAAAATACCTGCATACCATTGTAATTTCTAAACTCAAAAGTGCTTGACGTCTTGCAATTTAGCGAACTTAATTTAAGGCAGGTGCACCTACACACATTCTCTTCCATTTCAATAGCAGTGCCCATGCTAATTTCGACTCAAGTTGTTGTTGACTAGTTAACTTTATGCATTAACCTCTTAACATTATGCATTTAATAATAAATTATTCTTTTGTTTGTCTATCACTTGATGCACTGTCCTTCACTCGTTGTTTTCTTTGTTATACACCAAGCTCCAAATACACAGGTTTGTAGCAGTTGATGAATGCAGTGGCTACAGTACATTTTGCTCATTGCTCGTTAGAACACTATTGAAAGCAAAAAAAAAAAGCGCCTTACTTTTCCTTGTGTTCATCGCCACCCTCCTCTTCGTCGTCGACGAGGTGGCCGAAGGGCTCGGACGACACAGACGCGACGCGCGACAGGATCACCCGCGAGTCGCTGCTCGAAGTCAGCACGAGCTGGTCGTGGAAGTGATTGTACCGCACACTCCAGACCCTGAAGAGAGGGGGAATGCAGTTGTAAAAGATTCTATAACCGTGAGATAATAATCAGGTGGGGCCACCTGCACCTCTGTACTATAGTTACATGGCTTTTTGCTTTGGATTGCCAGTTGTATACATGTACGGCTTGAACACCGCCGCGGCAACTGCATTGCTCCCATTATATGGGAACGAAAATGAAAAAGAAAAAAAGCGTGCAACAATGTCCAAAATTAGACAAAGACTACAGGGCACCACTACTGGCACAAAGCGAAGTGTTGACACGATATCGTAAAGTTCAGTCAACCATTTTTATGCTAGTCCTTTGTTAACAGGCAGTGTGACTGCGGCAGCACAGCAAATTTGTTACGTGATGTGTCCTCCGTTGTAACTTCAAGACAAGGTGTTTTTTAAATGCGAATGCATTTCTTAGTCTGGCTATGTCAGGCGTCCGGCGTTGTCCGCGGCGCCCTCTCCCATAGCAACAGCGGCGGGCGCGCTTATCCTCGCCCCTAGCAACCGGAGCATCTGGTGCGAGAGTGTAGGAGAGGGTGGGTGCAGTGCTTCGCCGCTCCTCTCGCCGTTCGCTCTCTCTCCTCCCTGCGCCCCACTCTCCCGTCCACTCGCGCCTCACTCTCGACCGTTCGCTGGCTGGGCGCCTCTCAAGGCGATGGCAGAAGTCGGTGAAGGCGAATGTCTGACGGCAACGGTACCCTCTCTCGGCGCAAGAAATGTATTCGCATTTCCTCACGATTCCCTTCGGGGAGGTGGGGGCATTTTTTTTCACTTTCGCAATCTCCCAACAAATGAACCCATCTCTCAGCCACAAGGAAGACTAATCTTGAGTGTACTTTCAAAGGAAAGGTCCTCGAACTAGGATTTTTCCTATTTTGGTTGTCATGGGCTGGTGTTTCAATGGAATGAAAATGCTAGCCGAAATGGAAGGTAAGGAAAAACAAGGTCACCCATTCGTGACATAGTGAAGTTGTACATTTTCAAGGCTACAGGGAAACACCTTTGTGAGCTTGAAGATCTTGTATTGAATTTATCCATTCATGTCGCGTTTCACCAGGAGTGGTCAGTGACTCAATGGTATACACTCAAACCTCGTTATAACAAAGTCACATCTGCCACGAAAATAACTTCGTTATATCCGAAAATTCGTTATAAACGTTTATTTGTAACACTGTATTTATGACAAGACTATTCTTCATTTACTTCGTTATAACCGATAATTCGTTATATTCGAGTTCGTTATATCGAGGTTTCTTAGCAACATGGCGATGTAAGAATGTTTTTTTTTTTTTTCATTCCGTGAACAGGTACTTGCGCTTTTGCTTTATCCTGCCTTATTCCTTCTTCATCATAACCCTTCCATGCCGCGCCGTTATCTCCAACCAAAAATTACCAAATTTTTTCTACTGTGGTCCCCTCTTGCCAAAATCGTGGTCCTCTGCGCAAATGAACTTGCTCCTGCTTTCGCTGTCCAATGGAATGTGTGCCTTCATCTACCAGCGCACAGCAAAACACCACGATGAAGCTGGCTCGTCCATGGCAGTGCGAATAAGCAGGTAAAGTACAGTCGACGAGCTGAGCTCGTCCACACACCCAATATTTGCTGCCCATGAACCGGAAAGCCGCAATCCTTTGAGAACGCTGTAAATTGATGCTACCTCGTGCCAATGTTCACATGCTACTAGCCAGTCTGCAGCAGCCGAAGAAGGGCCAGCAGCCTGGCATCAGCAACTTCAGTAACAACTGTGCTGACGGCAAAATCGTAACGAAAGTGATCAATTTCTTTTCTTACCAGTGGGAGTGGTCACTCAGGGTGACCGCTGGTTCAGAGGGGTTCCGCACGTCCCAGAACTTGGCCAGGCAGTCATCACCACAGCTGGCGAGGAAGTACTGACGGTTTGGGTTGAAGTCTAGCTCCCGAACTACCTGTCCGTGGGCCCCTTCGATCTGCCACGCCTGCCTGCAGGATATTTTTGTGGTAACGAGAAGCTCAGATCCCTGTTAGACATTTTCACTGTTTACAAACATCTGCGCTGGACGGCTTTGAGTTTAACCCACTGATGTCTCCTGCTAAATTTTAGAAGGTGATGAAAGCAGTGGATAGTAGCAGGAATGCAATAAAACGAGCCTGCAGATTTCCAACACTTTTTGCTGTGCATAACCACATTTTTGCAAGTAAATAATGCCCTATGCCATACACAAAACTGTGCCTTTGTTGTATCTTAAAATATGACAACAGACTTTCCATATGCTGAAACAACTTGGAAACACTGTCTTTGCTTCGGTGTAGTAGACTAATTGCGCACATAACGGGAAGTTTCTTAGGGCTGTACGCTTGATGCTGTAATTATGGTCATGAAACCAGCCAAAGCACTGACTCTTCTCGCTTTGGATCCGTTTTTCATTTGAAAGCTATCTTTTGGAGTAATGTGGTTGCTATGATTTAGTTCAGCGACCGGGTATCTGTTGGACGCGCCACCGACGCAGCGCACTGACATACATTTCTTCAAACGCAATGACAATATAGAAGAAACACAAGCTTGTTCTACAAGGAAGGAATTTAGTGAGGTGCCCCTACAGAGCATTTACTGCAGCAATGGGCACTCGCAGTTATGCATTGTTCTTTGACGCTGACATGGCTGCATCATTCGAAAAATTTTTCTTTGGCAACTGATAGGCAGGCTCTCGCGGTTTTTTTTTTAGATCTTCTGGACAAAGGGAGCTCAAGAAGCGTTGTTTGAAAGTCTCGCATGCGTTCACGCACTCGGTCAAACCTTTCATAAGTTGTTAAATCTCAAACCTTACAGCGAACGAGGCCAACAGGTCTTGTCAGCCCCATCTCTCTCAGCTGACGTGACTTACCGACTCTCTTTGCTATGGCACATGCGACGCTGCCTACCTTATGCTTCAAAACTACAGAAAATGCAGTTTCTCAATTTAAAAGCAACTTGTGCATTAAAAAAGTCATTTCACAGAGAGTTGCCAACAAGCTTGCCATGTACTCGTTTACATAAACACATAGTATTTAAACCTAGATTTGTCCGCTGAAACGTGAACATTGCAATCGCGGGCTAGATTCCAGAATGATCAGCACAATTCTTGTGTGCCTAAAACAAAAGCAGCTCCACTTACTGCATGGAGCGCAGATCGAAGGCCTTGATTCCGGTGTCCACGGCCGCCGCCACCAGGGTGCAGCTCTGGTGCGGGTTCCAGGCGGCACAGTTTAGCCTGGGGTTGCCCTTGAGCTCCACTGTGATGCACCCGGTCAGCTGCAGGGCAAGTGTTCACTTGATAATGCAAATGCTCAAAGGGAACTGCGTCTTCGTGTATTTGACCAGTTTTCAAAAGTAATGTGCATATGAGCAGGAAATGCGTTCTCTAACCGAATAAAACACGTCCGTACCGTGGCAGACATGCCTGCCGATGCCAGGTCAAACATTAGGAGGTTGTTGTTGACCAGGGAGACCAGCTTGCGACCCTCGGTGGGTTCCCATAACACCCTGCGCCAAGGAGGACGGTGTTTGCGTAAAGAATTAGACCTTTCAGATAGTAATCCTTATTAGAGAAGTGAGTTGGGCTAGTTGGTGCGTATTAACTGTTGACATATCTACTAGCGCGAAAAACACAAAGGACGAGGTAAAGACGGCAGACAAGGAGTGCGCATACTTGGACCGTAATCTGCGCATAGAACCGTTGGATTAGTTATCACACGATTCATCAACTTAGGGCATGTGAAAGTAAAAAAAATGTAGTTAAGTTTATGGGGGCGTTCTTGGCTGTTTTCTTCCGTGTGGCGCAGCCTCCTGCGCAGCTTGTGATTTCTTGTGTCTTGTGGAAGTAAAAGATCAGTTGAAGTTTAGCGCTGTGTCCTGTCTGCCGTCTTTACCTCGTCCTTTGTGTTTTTCGCGCTAGTAGATATGTCAACAGTAATCCTTACTCAGGACACTTTGGAAGTAGGCAGGACAATAGCGAGCACGGTATTTCCCATCATTGTGTTGCTCTACTGTTTCCAAAAGCGTACTAATTGCGTTTCGACAGAAGCGATATGCAAGAAAGCACACACGACATGATTTTTGCGCATTTTACAGATCCCTGAATTACGTATATCGATCAAGAAACCTTCCTGCGGTGTCCCTTGTAATTGGGTGTCGCGTTTAAACGGTAGGTTTCATCAAAGTAGAAAATTCATTTGTAATATTTCGCCTGTATATAAAAGGTGTTCTTGAATATTCATGGCAGTTTAGAAATTTCGCAAATTGAAGGCCTCTGTTCATTAGCAGATAATTTACTACGTCATTACATGAAGTCAAGACAACTAGGTCGAACACGTACCTGGGCACTTCAGTGCCGTACTTCAGGGTGTCGAGGTGGGTGACCTTATCGAGTCGTGGCAAGGATGCTAGTCCGTCGTCTGGAGGTGAAAGTTCGCCAACGGATGGCACCTCCGGCAGCTTCCAGATGGCGGCTTGCATCTCGCATTTCCCAGCCTTGGCTACGCGGAGCAAATGGGACAAAAAGAGAGATCTGGTAACAGAGAATGCATGCGAGTAGCAGCAACATCAAGTTTAGCATATGCATGTAAGCTACGACTAAACTGCAGGCACTACATAAAAGATTATTCAGCAAACGTAAAACATGGCGAAGCCCTTCTGCTACAAGCTCATTTACTCAAAAGGACGAGGACGCATACCAACTGTGTGAAAAAGTGCATACATACCCAACGTCTAACAGTTTGCACACACTTTCTTGCTTTCTGAGGCTCTACATGCATAGTTCTGTGATTACATCAGCATGTGATTTACTACTATACCTATATCAGTCATACACGCATTCACAAAAAGTGTTGCCTATGATGTACCTATGTAGTGTTTAGTGGCACAAGCAACAATCTTGTTTCTCTTATAAGCACTTCCTGTCGAGCACTTCTGGTTTTCCGAATATTCAGAAAACATGTTTTAAAAAATAAAACTGGTATGAAATCCATGGTTCTAGTTCAAGTCAGGAGTTATATTGGATATGATACCGGAGCATAAGCTAGCTTAAGATAAGGGCCAATTAACTGTCAAGATAATTTCAAAAAATTAATTGAATGAGTTCATTGAAATACCAGGCGGTTTTCTTGTGAGCAGCTGGCGGAGCAGATCTCAACCACGCACTTCTTTCTGCATGGCCTCCGAGATCCGCTTCGGCAGTGCGACGGAACACAAGGTTAACCAGGGGCACAGGAACGCCGAGATGCGATTAGGGTCACTTCCATTTCTTTTTTCTGCTTTTTTACTTTTACGCGAGGCACTCTGTAAGTTGTCCACGCTGTGGATAACCTTCTATAGATATTTCTTTTGAAGATTCTGGTCCTCTCATATTAAACTGTGGACATCAGGAGGCCAAGTTAAGAAGTGTGACCAAACATTCGATGCTCACTGATTTCATTGTAGCAGGAGGAGAAGAGGGTCTTGTCCGTGGGCGAGCAGGCGAGATGCCAGAGTTCGCCGGCGCTGTGGATGTAGACCGCCTTGCTCAACGAGTTGGTCTCTTCGTTGTAGACCAGGACGTGGATCTGACGGAAGCAACATACACAACAGGTGCTTGGGAGATGTATGCCAGCTGGATGGCCAACTCTGTACACATTCATATGTCGTAATACGCATGGTATTCCTGAGTGGAAACAGTACACGAGGAGACCTGGACATTCACTGTCGCCAACTGACAACCAAATGTTTCAATTCTTTCAATCACCATATGGAACGCACCAGTTTCAAGAAAACATGAAATATGGTAAAGGAGCAGGTGTGGAACTATGGTATCATGCCAATAGCAATGGCAGGTTATGCATCACAACTCTGACATCACTGCTTGAAAGAACAAACGTTTAGTTGTTGGTCACGCTTGGTCTTTTTGTGTTCTTTGCCTGTTTGATGTTTCCACTCAAGTCATGAACACCAGTTGAATGCGTATGCTCCTGCAATGCATTACACATGTAGGTGTACTTGCTTGAGGACTTGGACATACTATACTCAATACGGCATTAGATTATGGCGTTATATAGCTTGATACAATTTCGTTGAAGACATCCAACGAATGCCCGTAACTCAAATTACCAGAAGTGAGATCTTTCACAGCAATCAGTGCACATGGCATCAAATGAAAACAATGTACAGTGCGGTGTGGTCAACAACAATCCGATCCTTCAGAGCAGTTGTGTGCCACACACGGATGCCAGGGACTACAGTTCAGGCCTGTAGCCAGGGGGGGCCTAGGGGCCCGCCCCCCCTCCCCCGAAAAAAAATTTCCTGGCTACGGGCCTGGGACTACTACTACATTGTAGCAACACGGCATGCTGTGTAGCTTAATTTGATCAGAAATTGCGGTACGGCGCTGACGCGTTTGGAAACTAACCTGGTTGTCGCACTTGAGCGACTGAGTGCCCACGAGGAAGCATGCCGTCTCAGTCTCGGCGGCCAAGGCTGCCAGGGATCGGGACTGCAATAGAAACGGATACCGTCAACGAAACGCCTTCACACAAACATCTCGATCGGTCGATTCGATCGAGCTGTCAAAAGCTGGTCAATCGGCAGATTTGCCGATCAGTCACAGTTACATACCTGAAGCTCTAGGCCGTAGATGACAGCAGCTTCGTCTTCCATCTTATTGTATGTTACGCACTAACACTTACAGCGATTCAGGGAGCTGTCGCGAGGTTCCCTCAGCTGCCTTCAAAACGCATTGTACCGTCTCCACCGGCGTTGCGAGAATTTCATTAACGATCGGTTAACGACACCTAGTTTTGCGCGCTACATAGCATAACTATTTTCTAGACGCTCTCGTGTTACGAAATGGGCGCTGAAAGCGTTACTCGGCTTTGAATGCGTTAGTAGAGCACCAAACAAATGCCTCGAGCAGCTAGCAGACAGCACGAGCCGGTGTTTTCGGAATGAAAGAGGCGCTCTATTTCGACGTAAGACGTTTAAACATTGTCTCGGTTATTCTGACGGGCTTGTTTGTATTTCACAAGATAAAACGTTTAATAAGAAATAGTAAGGAAATGAAATAAGTACCCCGAACAGAGTTAGCTCTGTTACGTTGATTTGTGAGTCGCTGTTCGCTTTGATATATAACGGACGGTTTAAACACGTTGCATTTAATGTTTCGGTGAAAATAACGTACGGGCTTATCTAGCCGTCGCCCGTCGATATAGCCAGCCTGGTGCTAGTAGATAGGTGTTGCGGCTTTTTGGCAACGTCGCTTGTTTGGTGATATCGGTGCCACGAGAAATGCTCGCAGGAATTTCACATCTTCACGTGCTCGACTGAAAGAGAACCTTCGACCGCGCCGCAAAAGTTGTTCGACCCACTGTGCCGGCAGGAAGCGGCAAATCGTTCGCCGGCGCGATGTCGGAAACAACACACCCTCCGCCGTCTGATGCCCTCGACTGGGGCGAATCGGCGAACTCGGGCGCAAACTCTGACGCAACTCCGCAGTCTGCTGCTGCTGTCGTTGAAGACGGCAGTAAAGATGAGTCGGCGCCGATGGAAACAGTGGCTCTAGAAACGACTGACATCTACTCGGAGGTACAGGCCTCGAATGCGTGTCTACAGTTTCACGTCGAAATGCGGATTAAAAAATTGTGGATACGATAGTGTAGACGCGGCATGCTTTGTGGTGTAGCTTTAGGAATTCTCACGAGGTTATCCGCATCATACGGTTCGGTATGTGAAAGATGCATGAATGAACTTCTGATTCTTTAGATGCATGTTATTGTAGCGTTAATTGCAATTGTTTCATTTTTACACTTGCGTGCTATGTATGCTTCAGTTTCGTTTGAACGAAACGTTTATGGATTGGGATACTGTCCTTGCTTTGGAGTACGGGCGACTTCCGTGAACAAGCCAGGAGAACCATGTACACGTGATGTCTGCTAATGAGTATTTTTATTCCTCACCTAATTGCTATACGATGTCAGCATGTTTTCCTCCTTGCTATGGTGGCATCACAATAGTGTGCACACTAAACCGACAGACACTAAACCCAACATACGTACGAGGCCAACTTTTGCGAAAATGTGAGAGTCCCATGATAGTTTTTCAACTTTCACAGTTGCCGAGCGGCATCCTTCTATGTTCAAGAAGTGCCTGGTAAAGCTTGTACAACTTTGAAAACATTAGTCAGCTACATGCGTCACTGCCTTATGTTCGAACAATATGTGGGCACTCGGCAATGTTTTTCCAGGTTATGTACTCACTCACACTCTTGTCTATTTTTACTAGTTGGAACTCTCTTTTCCTCTTGCTCAAGCTCACATATACGTGCCAACCCTCGCTTGTGTTCATACTTGCTTCCAGTTGCGCTTACCGACATCCACTAACACTCATACATCTGTACTGACCAGTACTTGCTCAAGTTCATGCTGACATTGCTCGCCAGCAGTCACTCACGTCCACTCAAACACACCAGCACTCATTCCCATTCATATTTGCATCCATTCACATCATCTGTCTATCATCATCTGTCAATGTATTCTACGAATGCGGGATCAGTGTGGAGCTATTCTCGATTCCATACATGAGTTGCTACACTGGAGAAGCTAGCGAGACATTTTGCAATAATTGTATTCACATCGAGAAATAGTTCGATTTTACAACTCAGAGCGTGATTCTTTCTTCCTCCTATAGGCTGAGTAATAAATGAAAATGTTTAGCGCCTTAAAAATAAACAAACTCCATTATGTGCCTGTTGATATGTTCCGTTCGGCCACTTAACTTTTCATTTCTTGCTTTTCATTTGCCGCCTGTCGCAATGCCTCACAAGCATGCTAGTTCTCGGCTCGCACGAGCATTGATGGAGGCCGACCATGAGATAAGCAGAGTTGTACACTTTTGCTTGCTGAACTTATTCTGAAAAGTAGCGCAAAGAAGCATACGGACGGCGACAGATCAAGATGGGACACAGCGCTGTTCCAGCCACTGTTCAACCGTGCACATTCGCTAGCCAAAAATTCTGACCAGCTAACGAGAGAAATTATTGAAGCAGCAGAGATTAAATATAGAGACGCTGTAAGTTGCCCTACAATCTGTTTATCGGAAAAGGAAATGGCATTTTTGCCGTGTCAGCTGCCTGTTTGATTTGCTGGGTTGATTACCTTGTGTACCCTTTCCCCCCCTCTCCTTTTCCTTCACGCAATGTCGTGTGTATATATATGCAATCACATGCAATAAATACTGAGTTGTTAGTTAGTGCTGTGTCCCGTCTTGATCTATCGCCATCCTTGTGCTTTTTTGCGCTACCATTCAGAATTATGCACTACCAACAAGCCCATCAGTCTTCCCTTTTGAACTTCTTATGTATCTTCTACAGTCTTTCATCTGATGCACGTCTAGAGCAAAGTGTGAATCAGTGGTCTTGTAAGGCAATATGCTAATCTTTGATCTATACCCATGAATGTAGCCACTGCCAATCATGCATTTAGACGTGCTGCCAATTCTGTGCTGCAGGACTCTGACCCAGGCAAGGAGACAGACCTGAAGCGGTACTTCAGCAACACGCCAACAGATGTGGCCGCCTGCTCGTTCTTCGATTCGCTGGCCGTGAGCACCTCGCCCATGATGAAGAGCGTCTCAGAGGTGAACATGGCACAGAAGGCAGCCCTGGAGGACGTAGTTCCGGAAGCACCGATTATTACTGAGAAACCGCCTGAGGAGTCATCCGTGTACTTCTCTCTCGGCGATAGCACAGCCCAGGAACCCGAGATCGCCGTCATTGCGCAGGAAGCCGTCGAAGGTACCCCGTCACTCCTTGTCATTGTTTTAAAGAGTACCGGTACTGTGTCGTAACACAATTTGCATGCGAAGGGCTACGCAAAAAAATTTTCTGAAACATGTGTTTTCGTCACTGTTAACATTCTTATGTAACCTTAACTGTTAACCTTAACATTCTGTGTAACATTAACTCTTAACCTTAACATTCTGTGTAACCTTAACTATTAACCGTAATCTTATGAACACTCTTTTCGACTTGTGCAGAACACTCTTAAGGGAAGAGCATGCAATTACGAGGGCACACACACCAACTTACCCAAATATCACTTCTGTCCCAATTTTCTTCCTTGAGACATTACAAGTCCTGCATAGCTCACCTCTCGCTATCTGAGAAATAATCTGTGCACCTTTGACCTCAGGTGCATAGCACTGTCTTTCTGATGCATGTCAATATTTTTGGGGTGTTCTGTGTGTCTGAGGTTTGGGGCTATTTAGGACCATCATTTAATGGACAATGTAGAATATGTAGTAGCAAGCATATTGTACTAAAATTTTGGTGGTATGTTATTATTGTTATATGTTGTTATTATTATATTCTGCATTCTGTTTCTGTTTCCTATCACAGAAATGTCATTAAACTATGTCGACACTGTATGTGCACGCCTCTACAGTAATGCCACTACACTCAAACCTCGATATGACGAACATGGATATAACGAATTATCGGTTATAACGAAGTAAATGAGGAATAGTGTTGTCATAGATACAGTGTTACAAATAAATGTTTATAACGAATGTTCAAATATAACGAAGTGTTTTTCGTGGCAGATGTGACTTTGTTATAATGAGGTTTGAGTGTACGGCGTTGCAGGAAGTTTGTAAATAAAAAAAAAGTGGCGTGCCGGTACCGAGCCTTATAATTTTATCGCTCATCGCTTCGTATCAAATTTGCTCGCTATCCTATATCACCTGGCCCCATAGATTTGTACTTGAAATCCAGCAGTTCATAAACTGTAGATTCCATCAACGTCCTTCCTCTGTCCAGGCCCAACGCCCTCTTATTCTATGCCCATGCAAGAGCCTGTTGTTGTGGAGTCGGGCGAGAACCATAATGCCTCGCTGAGCGTCAGTGAAGAAGGACCTTCGTTGAGCAAGTTCTTCTCGAGCGACTGCAGCGGTGGCGATCAGGAGGGAAAAGCGTTCTTCGATGTCCTCGCCGCTGGCATAGCAGGCGTCGAGCAGTCCGGAAGGTCGTCAGGCAGTGCCAGCCCCATTTCTCTGGTACAGGTTTGTGCTAAGCTCTTATATAACGAATCGTTTGATATAACAAATCTAGCTGTGAGACCAGGTGGCGTTAGGGCAGGGAAAGACACATTAAAGGGGTACTGACACAAAATTTCGCGGGTGAGATAGCCTATGGGATCGATTCCCGTGAACATGTGTATATCATCTGCAAAATATCAACAACGAATATGACTTGGAAGGTATGTTATACGAATTTTGAAGTTCACGTGTGCGATCCAGCAGGCACGTAGGCAAGGGGGGGGCCCGGGCCCCCCCCGAAATTCGTCCAGCCTTCTATATTCCCGGGCAACTTTTTTTTCTTTTTGCCATGGAAAGACTTTCTTTCGAACAATTAGGCCTTGGGCCCCCCCCCGAAAAAAAATCCTGGCTACGTGCATGCGATCCAGCGCTATACGCCGTAGCTCGCGGCATTCACACCCTTGAAAGTGACTCGACGGTGACCCCAGTACTTCCCAGACGTCACCACGCTGTAGCTGGTACAACAAGTTATGATGACATCATAGCCGCAATTTCTCCTTTGCCACACTTGCGCAAGCAGACTACTTTTTGGCGGCTGCTCATGAGTCCATGGCCGCGGCGCATGCGTTGAAAGTTTTGCGTTTAGCGACACTGCTTTCCTGTTCCTTGTTCGAAAGAACTTCTTGATGCGAAAGTGCGTCGCAGTTCTGTGTGCTGACGTGGTCGAGTGTTGCACACGCTAGGTGGTGATAGTTGCACCCCGCGGCTTGTCGTTTTTGGACCTCTCTCAAACCGAAACTGAGACTGGTCGATAATGAGGAGCCTGTAATTAATTATTCGTCAACGTGCTACAGCAAACGATGTGTCGTGTTATGACTAACAGGCCCCCAGCAACACATTGCAGCAAGAAAAATGCAAGGCCAAAATTTTTGTGTCAGTACCCCTTTAAAGATTAGTGATGATCGCTGCAGGGTGTTGAACCGAACCCGAATCCAAGTCGAAAACTATACCTAAACCCATACCTGCCAAGTCTCCCGGATTACCCGGGAGACTCCCAGATTTTGAACGTTTCTCCCGGTTGTACGGGTCATAGCAAAATCTCCCGGAAATCCAGCTTCCAGCCCATGTGTCACGGTGACGCGAGGTGGGACGTTTTGCGTACAGATGCGCTACACGCAATTTAAAAATTGATCCTAAATGTGTTATAGGTTATATCAGCCGTTAATATTTCGTAGATGATGCGTTTGTGTACACAAAAATCTATCCCACAAGTTATCTCGCCTTCAAAATTTTGTGTCACTACTGCTTTAAGTGGAGAGCCCAGCACTTAGAAGGGTAGCTGTTACCGATGTCTGTCGAGATAGCGTGTTCGCCAGCGCTTGCGACCGTCCCCGTCTCAACGGCGCCCCTTATGGTCCCTTGCCCGACGAAATAACTGGTAAGCAAGCGACGACAGGCCTGATGATGGAGCGATGTTATCGCATGTGCCCTTCGCGCGACGGTGACGGCCAGGTCGTTTCATCTCTGCTTCAGCCGCGTTCGTCCCTAGCGCTAGCACACTTTTACTCGCACATGAAACAGACCATGCGTTAAGTGATGTTATCGGTTTTGACTCTGTACAGATCAGCGGAGACCGCAAAATTCCACTGACAGTGCCCATATAATTGCTATCGCAGTACCCCCCCCCCTTCCGTTGAGTAGATCTCCCGGATTCCGTTTCTCCAAACTTGGCAGGTATGTAAACCGGAATTTTGGCCCGGTCTACATCGAAGTAACATTCTTGGAACATGCCTGATTCAGAACCATACTTTAACAGAAAAAGAACGGTATCAGTTCGGAACAAAGCATTTCTAAGTAGTGTCGACAGTTATTGCAGTCTACATGGAGAGATTTTTTGAAATGGAGACTCATCTAAGTGATTATGGTGTATCGCTGTTGCTTCGCAGATACCTGGGTTCCTGAACAAATGCACGAAGTATGCAAAATAGTTACCCACCTTCGAATAACCATGTCTTGCCTTTATGCAGCATGTATCGATTCGCTGTCCCAAATTAGACTGTGTAATTTATTATTTCACTAACCTCAACATGCATGTAGCTATGGCCTGATATAGACATTAGGTGCATCTATTACGTACTGACTTTCTTTTTATGCCATAGCATTAAGGGCCCCATGTCAGAGACAACTTGATGTTGGCATCAGCTGCATTCTACATGAGCAAAAAATTCTCGCGATGAATGCAAGGAATAAAAATCTAGAACTGGTGAAAGAACGCTTTGACTGACACCTTATGTCTCAATGTAACTCCTGGCAACAAAGTAGAGTAATTGAGTTGAAAAGAAAATTTGGTAAATTTGGGTCGGAATGGGAATTGAACCCAATCTGAAGACTTCAAAGTATATTATTGTGGTCAGATGTCACTTTATTAAGGCGAAAGCCATAGATGCCTCATCACGCGCGAAAATTGACCATCAGCGCCCAGAGGTGTTGGGGGCGAGCGATGCAAAAAGTCATCATCACGTGATGACATCACAGATCGCCGAAATTTGTGACGTCATCGAGACGTTGCATGATGATGACACGTGATAGGACGTCACATGTTGACACCATCACAGTACATCGTACCTTGGTGTAAGGTGGGCTGGTCACAGCAGCAGTGCAAAACCAGGTGAGGTGCCTCCGATCCTGGAGGCAATGCAAAACCACGTTAGGTGCAGAAAGTTTTCGGAGGGTGGCAGGGCAGGATGAATACATCGACTGAGAAGAAAAAGAAGATGGCTTTTGCCTTCGTGTTGTCTTAGGTGAATGCCGAAGGAACCCTGTGAGTTTCTCGTAACTAGGTTGGACTACAGTAATACCTCGTTAACTCGAAGTAATAAAAACCAGAAAAAATTTCGAGATAAGCAGATTTTCGAGATAAGCAAACTTGGGCAAATTCCATTGAGAAGTTCAGTTTTATCTAGAAACGTTATCCCTACTGACCAGTTTCTTAAGAGGAGCGCCAAATTGGCTCTTTGTAAAGGTTTTGAAGAAAAATAATGACATACCAGCACTATTAACCAGCTGTGTTTTTCGGCACCGCCTTTTTATTTAGTGCAGAGAGACCGACTAAGGCTGGTCTGCCTCTCAGTAACACTTGCACCTAGCAAAGCTTTCTCGAGTTGCTTAACACATCCCATGTGCTGATCGTCCGCGCCGCTGCACTCAAATTTATTTCGCATCAAGCGAAGCATGTTTCTTGTTTCGGCGGATGTCGTCACCCCTCGAGTAGCTGTGTCGACGCTGCCGCGATCACTGTGCGTGACGCCACGTTGTTTGGCTTAAGAAAATGGTCAAACCAGCCAATGTTGCAGGCTAGGTCAGTTTAGCCCACCGCTAAGTCCAGAGAATCGGCCTTATCTGTCGATGTGACTGGAAGGGGCTCCTCTCGCACGATGCCACACATTCAGCGCCGTTTTGACGTCCGGAAACTTCGAGCCTCAAATCCGTTTCTTTGATTAGGGCTACCTTTCTTTGCAGCATCAGTGACTTGCTTTGCTTTGATGGCGTTATCCTCCCCACATCGCACGGCCGACGAAAAAATCCACGCGACGTGCCTTGCGTAAATGCTGAAATCGCATCTCTGACGGTAAACAAAACGTGTACGACCCGAGCTATTTTGCAGGGCCTGCTTATGTGCACGTCTATAGCGTCACATGACGGGGTGTGACTGTTTTCACAACAAATCCGTGCAGGGCGGGGCCTCGCCTCGATGACGTAGGCAGCATTTCCTTTTTCTCTCTCCGTTTGGCGGCGCGGTGGTCACCACTTCAACTAGGCCCTACACTTCAACCATTTTCGTTTTTCTTTTTTTTCTCCCTCTCTCTTTCTGTCTCTCTTTCTCTCTCTCGGTTTGCGGCGCGAGTTTCGTTCGCGGCCGTGGCGTCTTGTTTCGCTTGTGGCCGGAGGCGCGGAATGCAACGATGCACGAGTCTTCTGACCGACAGAATGTGATCGAAAAATACCTCCAAGGGTTACATCATCATGAAGACGGCTACTCCCACGACTACCTGAAGTCAGACGATTCCTTCCAGTCGAAAAACCATTGTACAAACAGTTTACGTTCCTCCTCTCCTTGCTCTCAGCTAGGAGAAAAGGAATCCGCGCGACGCTCTCCTTCCGAAGAACCACCCGCGTTGGCCATTACTGCCGACGGACGTAACCCGATATCCCGCTTCGGACATCGCTTCTCCTCCTCTGTTGCTGCGGCCACATGGCTTGGACCTCGGCGTCCGCCTGACCGTTTCGAGGGTCCGCTGAGGGGGTTAGCTTCCCCGACACAAACTCTCCAAGCAATAATTCTGGGAAACACGCCACAGCTTTCGAGCCATGCATCTCTCCCGACGACCCCCTGTGGTGTCGGCGCCACGGATCGGCATCCGCTGCGACCTAACAGCTCACAAACATAACGAGCAGCAGCCCGCTCACACATTCTGAGGCGCTCACACTCTCCGAGACTGACTCTTATACAACCTCGTTTTATATCCCCATTCCCTTAGGGTGCCATTGAAAAAAAGTTTTCAGTCTGGATAAACAAACAGATCCCTCAAGTCAGTAGTATCAGTGTGTATACCTAAATCATTTCACTAAAAAGGGTAGTTTTCATAACTGCCCTCGAAAATGGCCAGTTTGCCCAGACTCTAATACCAGTCACAGCTGTTGAAGTAGTCTTGACGAAATCCTCCTCTCTCTTTCTTCCTCTCTCTTTCTTTCTCTCTCTCTCTCTCTCGGTTTGCGGCGCGAGTTTCGTTCGCGGCCGCAGCGTCTTGTTTCGCTTGTGGCCGGATGCGCGGATTGCAACGATGCACGAGTCTTCTGACCGACAGAATGTGATCGAAAAATACCTCCAAGGGTTACATCATCATGAAGACGGCTACTCCCACGGCTACCTGAAGTCAGACGATGAGCTTAAGCTTTTTGAGAGGTCCTTGGCTGCCGTCAACGAGAGGTATGCTGTGCGGACATCAAGAGACCTGAACAAGTCGTCTAAATGTAAGGATGTCTTGATTGCTTTTTAATGTGTCGCTATGCGTGTTGATTTAGCATTGAAAGACGCAGTAGTAACCCGGCAGAACGACTTGTTTTCAGTTAGTGTTAGTGCAACACTAGACAAATGATTTCGCGGTTTTGAAGGTCGGGTTAACATTTTTCTGGTTACTGGTTCAGAGTTTTCCTGGCACCGATTTATTTCCGTTTGAGTGGAGTGTTGCTCTGGTTACCGGGCCATTACCCGAGCTTCAGAAATTCTGATAGATGTAATTGGAACTTAAGTGTTATTTTTTCGGTTTCAGACATGATTAGAACTGTGCATGCAAGCTAATCGTGACTTTAAAAAAATTAATAAGTCTACTCCTGTGCTCTTTACATAAATGCTTTGAATTCTAGGCAGAGCTGCGCTTGGGCGTTTGTTTTGTATGCATCTGTGCATTTTTTTTGAACATTGAAAAAGCAAACGTGCGCAACACGAGACACTATTTGCAGTGTGACTGTACTCCATGTCGGGACACGGCCGTGTGCGCCATCCGTGGTCCTGCTAGAAGTGTGAATTTGACGTCTAGAGCAAGGCATAGGCCTGATGTCGAACTCTGTATATGACTAGTAAGGTCAACTTGTTGGCTAGTTGGTAAAGCATGATGAAACGGGAAACAGCGCAGTAAACGACGACAAAGAAGGAACACACACACCACACCACACGAAGCGCTGACTTACAACTGAAGTTTATTCGGGCGAAAAGTATATAAATACACTTTTAGGCGCTCCACGTCACAAACAAAATGACATAAACAAAGCATGAAAAAACACAGAGACAAAAAAAAAACAGAAACCTTGGTCATCGCCACATGGTGCATCGTGACTGGAAGGCATAAGCGGTTCAGTTGATACGGTTAGCCGATAAATACGAAATTTCTTTGTCAGATAGTAAAACAGATGGACTACTAACACACTTTTCTTTTAACAATGAAATGTGATGCGCTTCGATAATCTCTCTTGTCATTTGATTTTGGTTCCTAGCTAACACGTCACAATTCTCAAACTTAGGGCGACAACCACATTGCTTACAATGAATACCCAAATGGCCACTAACGGAACTGGTCACATTATTGTTATGCTCACGAAGTCTATCATTTAAACACCGGCCAGTCTGGCCGATGTAGAATCTGCCGCATGACAAGGGAATGCGGTAGACGACGTTACTTATACATGACACGAAAGGTGACTTGTGTTGTTTACTACAGCCGATACTGTCATCGGGGGTGCTGTTGACGCGGTTACACATTTTTGACAACTTGTTAGGTGCACTCAACACGACTCTAACATTGACCCGCTGACCAATCCGCTTCAAATTGTGTGATACTTTATGCAAGTAAGGTAAAACAGAGAGTTTTTTTTAAAGACGATTTAATGAGGGTGCCTAGTTTTACGCATGGCAGAGGGCAATATCAAATCTAGCTTCAGTTTTTGTGTGCTTCTGTTTTACCTTACTTGCATAAAGTATCACACAATTTGAAGCGGATTGGTCAGCGGGTCAATGTTAGAGTCGTGTTGAGTGCACCTAACAAGTTGTCAAAAATGTGTAACCGCGTCAACAGCACCCCCGATGACAGTATCGGCTGTAGTAAACAACACAAGTCACCTTTCGTGTCATGTATAAGTAACGTCGTCTACCGCATTCCCTTGTCATGCGGCAGATTCTACATCGGCCAGACTGGCCGGTGTTTAAATGATAGACTTCGTGAGCATAACAATAATGTGACCAGTTCCATTAGTGGCCATTTGGGTATTCATTGTAAGCAATGTGGTTGTCGCCCTAAGTTTGAGAATTGTGACGTGTTAGCTAGGAACCAAAATCAAATGACAAGAGAGATTATCGAAGCCCATCACATTTCATTGTTAAAAGAAAAGTGTGTTAGTAGTCCATCTGTTTTACTATCTGACAAAGAAATTTCGTATTTATCGGCTAACTGTATCAACTGAACCGCTTACGCCTTCCAGTCACGATGCACCATGTGGCGATGACCAAGGTTTCTGTTTTTTTTTTTATCTCTGTGTTTTTTCATGCTTTGTTTATGTCATTTTGTTTGTGACGTGGTGCGCCTAAAAGTGTATTTATATACTTTTCACCCGAATAAACTTCAGTTGTAAGTCAGCGCTTCGTGTGGTGTGGTGTGTGTGTTAGAGGTGTGCACGGGCTCCGGGTAGCCCGAAAGCCCGAGCCCGACCCGGCCCGCGGGCCGGGCTCGGGCGGGCCGACGTATTTTCGCCTCGGGCCCGGGCCGGGCTCGGGCTACTTGGAGTTTTATCGGGCCGGACTCGGGCCCAGCGCAAAGCCCGACTCAAGCCCGAAATATAGAGAATGAGCGGGAATTGTTTTCGAGCACGCATACAGCGCCTTTTCCGCGACCGCCCTTTACCGCTTTTCCTTTTCATTCGCTGCTTTAAACAAAAGGGGAGCAGGTAAAGCACTGCCTCTGTTGCACTCCGACAAACAGAGAAGTAACACCACCTGAGCTAGCGACGGCGCCACGCGACTGTTCTCGTTAGATTTGAGGCCAAATCTTATATGAGTGAAAATGCACGCGACAGCGACGAGTGACCCGACGTAGATCGCCTTCGTGCAAGCTTGCATGGGCATACCCAATACACGTGACGGCTTTGGCGAGCGAACTCCATTGTTGCTGGCATGAGGCCGTCTACTTGTAATTTGTAATCTGTGTAATAGAGACCGTTCGTCGTGTGTCGTTTGATCATATTTGATATCCTCAATAAAATGCCAAGTTACCGGAAAACGATGTTTTGTTTTCGCGGCAAACCTTCAAAAAGCCGAGCCGAGCCGGGCCGGGCCCGGGATTGTGTTTTCGTACGTCGGGCCGGGCCGGGCGGGCTCGCAGCCCTTTGCCGTCGGGCTCGGGCGGGCCTTCGACAAAGTCAGCGGGCCCGGGCCGGACTCGGGCTCGGAAATGCGGCCCGTGCACAGCTCTAGTGTGTGTTCCTTCTTTGTCGTCGTTTACCGCGCTGTTTCCCGTTTCATCTGTATATGAGATGCTGATGTGTCAGCGCCGAGGTTTTTGTCGTATTATATAGTCCCAAGGCCCAACCAAACTGTAGCAAGTTGGTGCTGCTTTCAAGTTGTTATTTTTTAACACCACACAAAAAAGTCTGGGTGATTTATAATTATAATAATTATTATTCTCATTGAGGAGAGCCAAAATTTCTTGACAGAGGCAGCGCATTTTAAGGTTTTTTTGCTGCCATTACACAAAAACTGAAGCTAGATTTGATATTGCCCTCTGCCATGCGTAAAACTAGGCACCCTCATTAAATCGTCTTTACTGTTTATTTTCAGCCAATGTCGTCTTCTCCATGATCCACTCCGGGTGCAGAATTTCTCTTGACAATGTGCCGTTTCGAGTTGTCAAGGAAGCCATCAAAGTCTGCATATTTGGAACGGAATACTATAAAAAGACTCCAGGGGAAAAAAAAAGACCCGGTATGTCGCATGGTTATGCACTTGCAAACGTTTCAGTCTCATGCAGATATCCAGCAGCCTTTCTATTCAAAGATTGTGTGCAGGCAGTGTACAGAGAATTTACATGATGTTACTGCAGGTTAGGTTGCTTTAGGTTTGCACCAGAAATAAATATTCCTGATTTCATTTATATAGGGTTTGAGCACCACTGATTGGCCGAAGGAGGTGTACGAAAAGAAACGAATGAACCTCCAAGGAACAAAGAAGAAGGGTTGTGCAGCAACAATGACCTTGAAATGGATTGAATTGTACCCAGATTTCCAGGTACGTAATATGCAACCACAAGTAAAAAATATTTGGGGGTTATTTTCTGGAGACCTTTATCATGGCATTTAGGTCTGTGCAAGCCGACAGAAAAGAAACAGTTTTCAAAAATTATTACATTGTCCTTGCAGTGAGCTGTGAAAATTTGTAGCGGATGTTTACCATCATTGCTTCTACTTCTGCCGATAGTAGGGGGTTTTAGTAGAGGGATCGGATAATGATGCCTCCTCTCCGCTTTGACAGCCTTGAACACGCGTTGTGTATCGTTATGGTATGGATATCGGGGCTAAAAAATGGTCTGCTAAAACTCCTTGACATCAGCTTTTCCTGTTGGCCTTAGTGCATGGTGCAGACAAATTTGTCGTGCCATAAGATGGGGCACATTAGATTTCGTTATTGTATGCTTAATAAAAGGTTTGTTTAGGCTAGTTGGTTGATGATCATTATGGTTTAAAACAGCACGACGAAATGAGGACAAAGTGAAGACAAGACAGAAGACAGCACTGAACTAACAACTGAAAGTTTATTTTCAGCATATATGCTTTAGCAAAGTGAGTTATTGGGCTAGTTGGTTTTGCATAATTAAAATACTGCGCTACAGTTGCCGGGACAAAAGTAGTTAGGGAGATCACGCGTTACGAAGTGGACACAAGCGCAATGGCGCTAACTTCTTTTGTCCCAGGAACTGCAGCGAAGTATTTTAATCAGCATATATGGACGTGAGAAATAGCAAAAAAAAAAGTGCTAAATATAAAAACACTACAACACGTGCAGTCTGGGCATCTAAGCCGAGACTGTATGCGTTGTACTGTTTTGATCTTTCGCACTCTATTTTGCTATTTACCACGTGTATATATACTGGAAAAGTGGAAATAAACTTTGCGTTCTTACCTCAGTGCTGTCTTCTGTCTAATCTTCACTTTGTTCTCACCTGGGCACACTGTTTTAAACCGTAAAGTATGCTCAATATACGTAAAATGTCTACTTTCTAGGTCGACGTGCCCCAGCCATGCGGCCAGACAAAAGAGGGCCGGCTGAAAGCAGACAAGGCCAAGCAGCTGCAGGAGGCACTTGATGCGAAGCAGACTGTGACCAAAGAGACGCGACTATACATTAGAATTGCCGACTGCAGTTCCCATCGTAACCATGGTTTCGAGGACATGGAAGCTTTTAGCCAAAATATGGACAGGAACATTGCTGAGCGCATTCAAATGTTGGCAAGGGAAGGAATTACATGTGTATCGGATGTGAAAAAGTGCCTGTACTATTACGTGCATGATGTACTTTTTGCAAACAAGAAAAAGCCTGATAGCAGCTGCAGGGCCTTTTTCCCAACACATCGTGACATAAGCAACCAGATCCAAGCTGTTCTTCGGAAAGACCGCTTTAGCACAGTGGATCAAGAGAATGCTAGCATCCTTATTGAAAAGATCAGGGGTGAGCAACCCGAATCTTCCATTGTTTATCGTCCGTATGCATCACGCAGCTTTGTGGGTAGCAACGACTCGAACAACGTGGAAGAGAGTGTTGCCAGCGAGTGTGAAGACACGTTGCTGTTCTGCTTCCAGACAAAATTCATGAGAAACATGCTTAAAAAGTATGGAGGCTCAGTAGTTTGCCTGGACGCAACACACAAGACTAGTGACTATGCCCTACCACTTTTCTTGCTTGTTGTGAAAACACCGTCGGGATACACGCCAGCTGGTGTGTTTATCATACAGTTCGAGACGGCCCAATGTATCGCTGAGGCTTTAAGCGTTTTCAAGCAGTGGTGTGATAACTGGTCCCCACAGTACTGGATGGTAGATTACAGCAAGGCAGAAATAAGTGCCATCAAGCAAGTGTTTCCAGAGAGTCAAATCTCCATCTGTGACTTCCATAGACTACAGGCATGGCAAAGGTGGCTGCGCAGAAAGGAAAATGACGTATCCAATCCGGATGAAGCCCTGAGACTCATGAAACGTTTAGCCAGTGCTTCAAATCAAGATGAGTTTGACAAGGCGTTTGAAGTCCTTGTCACTTCAGAGCATTGGAAAAATGACAAATTCCGCAGTTACTTTGAAGCAGTGTGGCTCTCTGTAAAGGAGCTGTGGGTCTTGTATTACAGGCTGGAGTTTGATGTTGTCTTGACCACAAATAACGGCATTGAGGCCCAAAACAGGGTGTTGAAGGCACAGTATGTGAAAAGTGCCAGTGGGAAACGGTCGTTAACATCCCTAATCACAGCTGTCGTCCACGGCTACCTTCCTGACAAAGAAGTGAAATTTCATGAGGCAGCAAAAAGGCAGTCATCAGTGTATAGACAGTACAGTGAAAATGTTCCGGCATACCTGCACAACCGGCCTCACGGGTTTGTTAAACATATGCTGAGACGGCTCGTTAACGCAGAAGAATACACCCACACAGACATGAAAGAGCTGTCCACTGAAGGCATGTTCTCTGTTCATTCTGAAAGAAGTGACGACGATGTGTACACAGTCGACTTCACCAAGCCATCGTGTACCTGCCCTGACTTTAGGAAGCACAAGTACCCCTGCAAACACTTCTGTGTTGTTTTTAAGTACAGCGACAGGTGGGGCTTTTCCTCTCTTCCGCACAGTTACCTCAGTCGACCGCAGATTACACTTGGAAGCTGCCCAGAATCAGAAACAGGTTTTGAGATTCCTCTTGTCAATGAGCCTAGCCCTTCTGAAATGTCTTCACAGCCTTTTGGTACAGCAGTGTCAGAGCCGGACATTCCCTTTGTCAATGAGCCAAGCATTTGTGAAGTGCCCTCACAGCCTGCGATTGCTCTGGTTCCCCGTACAGTAACCCCCTCACTATCGGAGTTACGCAAAAGTATAACCGAGGAATGGGAAAAGTGCAGTTCCCTCCTTTACTGCTGTCATGACGTTCAAACACTGTCGGAGGCTAGGGGCTTATTGCAAGCCACCTTTCGTAAGTTGGCTGAATCTGTGCCACAGAGTTCGGGCCTTCACATTCGGGGCTCACCGACAAAGGGATGCTCGTCTCTGAAGCCTCTTCCAAAAAGAAGGCGCCTATAGTGTGCTTCACTCTGCCATTGATTGGTTGACTTTTCACAGGAGCTTTGGCTCGTACTGCTAGCAAGGATCAGGGGGAAACTTTTAAGAGTTGGCGACTCAGTGATCTTTTTCATTTTTTAAAAATTGAAGACTTTACAAAACTCAATTTTTACCATTTTTATAATACTTTTTCAGAGTGTTTAGAGCTTTTAACATTAATATGCTATGTTCAATGATGGAAGTGCTGTTACAATTGCTTCAAACGAGAAATGCTACTCCATGCTGCTCCGAAGTGTAATATTTGTTAGTAACTGCTCTTAACCTGCTCCAAAAATGCCGTTGGGAAATTGAAAACGTGAACTTCAACCATGCGATCATCCGGCGAGCCTAAACAAAAACAAACTATACTATCGTCTAGTATACGGCTTGTATACTTGCTGTATACTAGCGTATTGACAGTGCTACATGTACTGGCATTGTTGATATATGTGATTTAGCCGCATATATGTACCTGACAAGCCGACTATTTTGATGAAATATGTGTGAGATTATTTCGATATTATACTGTTTACTAAATACTGCTGTGACGACTTTGATGTCCGACTGATTGCATAAAGCACTTATCAGCTTTGACTTCATTTATGCAACGAGCATTTTAAGTTTATAGCTCGTTCAGCTTACTTTAGTTGAAATTTTCAATGCTGGCTGTTTTGGCGAAATATGAAAATATATTGAATACGTGCCGATTATAAACTGCTGCTTTGGCAACAGTTACATGGGATTGCGGCTACTTTCGTAATTCGCTCAGCTTCATCTCCTTTATATTATGTCTGCCACAAGAATGGTATTTTAAATATGTGTTACTCATATTTGTGTTCAATGGCCATCTGTCTGCTTAATTATTTTTTTTTTCAATTTGAAGTGGTTGTTGCACGTGCAATATGTTTAATAATAAATATTAATATCTATAGGTGTTTAAATGTTACTTTAATTTCCATAAGTCGTTTGGAATATTTTGCTATTTTCTCCGAAAACGCTAATGGCTGCTCCAAAAATCAAAATGTCGCTGCCATCACTCTATGTTTTATACTAGATATCATAATAATGGTCATGTAATTCCGACATTGGCAACGGCTGTGGGTGTAGAAATACTGCCTTAAACCCGAAGGTCGCGGGATCGAATCCCGGCCGCGGCGGCTGCATTTTTCGATGGAGACGAAAATGTTTGAGGCCTGTGTACTTAGATTTAGGTGCACGTTAAAGAACCCCAGGCAGTCAAAATTTCCGGAGCCCTCCACTACGGCGTCTCTCACAATCATATCGTGGTTTTGGGACGTGAAACCCCAGATATTATTATTCTTGTTTCGTGTCGGTTACGCTTTCAATTCATAGATTGTATAAAAACATGTTTTTAGGCTTGTGCTTTCAATGTATGTGTATAAACTGTACGTAAAGTTGCATCCTTTCTTTAATTCTATGAAAGTGCTTGCTTTTATACTTTCTTTTTTGCATTTCAATATAGCAGCTGGCTATTGTACTTGTATATTAAAACGTTATTACATTTTTGTCTGGTGGTTACTTCAAGATGTACAATGCTCGTCAAATGAAACCCGAACACCGGCAAGCCTTCGCATGGTATAGTGCGCGCCGTCCAGTTATCACCATGGAAAGGCGCGCATATGCGCAGTGCGGTCAAACCGAATGCGCGCGCCTGTCAATGGTGATAACTGGACGGCGCGCACTATACCATGCGAAGGCTTGCCGGTGTTCGGGTTTCATTTGACGAGCACTGTATTTAGTAGCGTGCTTGTAATATGTATCGACTGCAAATAAACCACATTTGAGAGAATGTCTAATGTGCACTAGGAGTTTGCTTTGAAAATGTGAAGTATGGTTACCTACACAGTAGAGCAATTTCGTCAAGACTACTTCAACAGCTGTAACTGGTATTAGAGTCTGGGCAAACTGGCCATTTTCGAGGGCAGTTATGAAAACTACCCTTTTTAGTGAAATGATTTAGGTATACACACTGATACTAATGACTTGAGGGATCTGTTTGTTTATCCAGACTGAAAACTTTTTTTCAATGGCACCCTAAGGGAATGGGGATATAAAACGAGGTTGTATAAGAGTCGGTCTCGGAGAGTGTGAGCGCCTCAGAATGTGTGAGCGGGCTGCTGCTCGTTATGTTTGTGAGCTGTTAGGTCGCAGCGGATGCCGATCCGTGGCGCCGACACCACAGGGGGTCGTCGGGAGAGATGCATGGCTCGAAAGCTGTGGCGTGTTTCCCAGAATTATTGCTTGGAGAGTTTGTGTCGGGGAAGCTAACCCCCTCAGCGGACCCTCGAAACGGTCAGGCGGACGCCGAGGTCCAAGCCATGTGGCCGCAGCAACAGAGGAGGAGAAGCGATGTCCGAAGCGGGATATCGGGTTACGTCCGTCGGCAGTAATGGCCAACGCGGGTGGTTCTTCGGAAGGAGAGCGTCGCGCGGATTCCTTTTCTCCTAGCTGAGAGCAAGGAGAGGAGGAACGTAAACTGTTTGTACAATGGTTTTTCGACTGGAAGGAATCGTCTGACTTCAGGTAGTCGTGGGAGTAGCCGTCTTCATGATGATGTAACCCTTGGAGGTATTTTTCGATCACATTCTGTCGGTCAGAAGACTCGTGCATCGTTGCATTCCGCGCCTCCGGCCACAAGCGAAACAAGACGCCACGGCCGCGAACGAAACTCGCGCCGCAAACCGAGAGAGAGAAAGAGAGACAGAAAGAGAGAGGGAGAAAAAAAAGAAAAACGAAAATGGTTGAAGTGTAGGGCCTAGTTGAAGTGGTGACCACCGCGCCGCCAAACGGAGAGAGAAACAGGAAATGGTGCCTACGTCATCGAGGCGAGGCCCCGCCCTGCACGGATTTGTTGTGAAAACGGTGTGTTCCAATACTCACCGTAGACGGCTAAATAGACAGCTAAGTGGACAGCGGCCATCTTAAGTCCCATTCCAATTCTCACGTAGCCGACAAAATAGACAGCTTCGAGAAAGACAAAAACGATGCAGGCTACTTTGCTGTCCAAACAAGATGGCGGCTGAGCGCAATGCTGGCGTAGCTCGGATCTCGCCGGTATGGTCGTCTGTACACCGGTAGGCGCTTTTCCAGGCGCTCAATGTAAGCTACGTTAATTTTTTTATAGGTTTGAACACGAAAGAGGCTAAAGAAAGAACATTTACGTTTGTTTTTCTTAGCTTTCTCTTCTCGACGCTAGGTGGCATCACGTCGCGTAGACGTCTATATACAGCGACTGGCAGATATATGCGGAAGGGAGTGTGAGGCTCTAGGACTAGGATTTAGTGCAACAAAATGTGGATTGATGGTATTCAATGATCACGGAGACCATACAGTATTAATACAGGGCCAAAAAATACCGAGGGTAAGCGAGTACAAGTACCTCGGAGTATGGGTAAATGAGGGAGATAGATATATGGAGGTACAAGAGAAAGCATCGGTAGCAAAGGGAAAGAGGAATGCTGCAATTATGAAGCACAAAGCTTTATGGGGATACAATAGGTACGAGGTGCTTCGAGGGCTGTGGAAGGGTGTGATGGTTCCGGGGCTTACATTTGGGAACTCAGTGGTGTGCATGAAGTCAGAGGTGCAATCAGGAATGGATGTAAATCAAAGGACGGTGGGCCGCCTCGCGTTGGGCGCTCACGGGAAGACGACAAATGAGGCTGTAAAGGGTGATATGGGATGGACAGGCTTTGAAGTGAGGGAAGCTCAGAGCAAAATGAGATTCGAAGAGAGGCTGAGGAAAATGAAGGAGAGTAGATGGGCAGAGAAGGTTTTCAGGTATTTGTATAGAAAAAGCGTTGACACGCAATGGAGAAAAAGAACTAGGAGGCTCACCAGTAAATATACGGCTGGCAGTGCGGGCGATATGGCAACAAGGAGCATTAAGCGGAAGGTCAGAGAGGCGGAGAGGACTTATTGGATGACAGCGATGGAAAAGAAGCCGGCTCTGAGTAACTACCGAAAAGGAAAAAACGAAATAAGGAGGGAAAGGTTTTATGATAATTCAAGGGGAAGCGCTTTACTGTTTGAAGCAAGGTCGGGCTGCCTTAGAACGCGTAGTTATAAAGCGAGATTCAGTAACGAAGAAGAACAATGTACATGCTGCGGGGGAACTAAGGAAACGATGGAACATGTACTGATTGAATGTGGCGATATTCACCCAGGTATACGTGTGGGCACGAGTCTACATGAAGCCTTGGGTTTTAGGGACAACAATGGAAAGCTGAACACGTCCGCAATAGAAATAAGTAAGAGACGGTTAGAGTATTGGTGGCAGAAAAGTAGAGATAAAGTACAAAAATAAATAATTGGGGAAAAGAAAAGGTCATTCTGCCTTAAGAGGCAGAGAGATGGACCGTGAATTTATATTTTTGGTATAATAACATAGATTTAATCAATGTAGATAAGGCATTAGGACAACATGAAACAAGGAAGTTTTTTTTCTTCTTTCTTTTTTTTTCGCCTTCGAGCCTGGTGGCAGACATGTCACCGCCCCGTTTTAAAGGAGACGCTCATAGCATCCATCCATCCATCCGTCTTCTAGGCGCGTTCCATTTGTCGGACAACATGACCTCGATGCTGTCTTCTAAGCTGTCAGCGTAGACTGTCTACGATGCTGTCCAGAATTGGAACACAGCCACAGTCGCACCCCACATGACGTGATACAGGGTTGCTCGACAAAGTTGGTATGCCGCTAGGTTTCGACTTTACTTTCGGGAACAGTGTCCACTTCGTCGTAAACGCGGCAGCCTCGCGCGAACCTTGTGAAACGTATGACATTTTGACGCGAGTATTTTGTGAAACGGTTCGGCGGCGAAGTTTTGGTTCCATTCTCAGTCGAGATTTCGAGATAACCGAAAGTGGGCACGGAAATACTTCAAGATAAAGGGCAATAAATACATTGCACCTATGGGAAATTGTTCGGTACCGCGGAAAACTTCGACTTAGCCGATTTTTCGAGATATGCGAGTTCGAGTTAACGAGGTATTACTGTATATACTATTTTCAGCTTGCACGGATTAAAACACTTCAGTCCACATTTCGCATATGGGAATTTGAACATATGAATTACTATAACCTGACCATTTGATTATTGCTGTTATTGATGCTTTTGTTCCTCCCCTCCCCCTTATGTAATACCCTGAAAAGGGTCTTTAAGGGTCAGTAAATGATGACGATGTTTACTGGGTCGCAGGAGCCCTGCCTGATGACTGAGCCCATGGAGGATGGTGACATCTGTGCTTACGACAGCTGGCTGCCGTCGGCTGTGACTAGAGACTTCCTGGCCCGACTAGCGACGTCCGAGCCGGGTACCGTTATCCCGGAGCGCGAACAACTCACCATGCCTGGCGTCATAATTGACGAGTGCCAGGTGCGGCCTTACCTTTGCTCCTCCTGTGCGGCAGAAGTGCTGTTGCAGTGCTCACGGATTGAAAAACAACAATTTAGGCATAGTTAACGCATGTACGTTTGTTTGCACCGTCTTGAGTTCATGCCATGTTGGTTTAATTTCGACTCGAACACTTACATCAGTGCCAACGTTACCTTTAGCGGCTATATTCGTAGCGACTTGATGCAGTTATCTCGAGCAATTGCACGTACTAGCCGTTTTACTGAAAGTTTTTATGCTGCATTTCACTATGTGAGCATTGTACCACGGATCACTCTGAAAGTGGCGTTAAACCGTTGGTTTTGTATTCTACTTACCTGCAACACTCGGGAATAGAGAATTTTAGAAATAGCGAAACCCAAAGATAGAGGATGCTGTCAACCAGCTGTACGGAAGTATGCAAAGAGAGTACAAAAGGACCCAAAACGTGTGTGAAGGGGTTTGACATTTGGCAGTACGCGGTGCCACTTAGGAGCACTATTTCTAATACTGCCCAATGACATACGCAGGGGCTTCAGCTACTGGGTAACATGTTTGCCCAGTTTGTTTGCTGTAAGTGTTTAGTTTTGGCTTTTGCACATAATTTGGACTCATCGTATCTGATTGTCATTGTGTCGCCGGCATCGGAGCCAATAGTACACATCGTAAGCCTATCATTTGACTGTCATCCGGTACATCGTCCAATTGTCGAAGTGTGAAACGCTCATTGTCGAAAAGAAGGTGTCGCTTGGGATCACATTCTTATTGACAAATGAGGCAACTGCATCTTTAGTTGAAGAAGTAACGTTTTTTTTGTTTACCACCTCCAGAGATGGCATGTACATTTGATTCATTTCATATGAAACAAGAAAGTACTACATCTAATTCTGGAACTAAATGCAACAGCAAGCAAATGACACCTCTGTGAAAAATTTTATTGTAGGTTAACAGGCTGTTTGGCAGCTCGAGCTATTTATGCACCAGGCCTTCGTCAGTGCAGCATTTAGCATGAGAATTGAAAAGTACTAGAACTGCAAAGCTGACTTTAATAAAATCAGCATCGACATAACAAACTAGTCATGTCTACTGCGGGACTCTGCTGAATTTTTTATCCCCTCCAAGTTTTACTGTCCATCTTTTACTCATTTGCAAAAATGTGAATGCTAGTTTTTGCCTTCGATGGTCTTTCTTGGCATCTGTTATGCCTTTTATAGTGAAAAGTTCAGTGAAAGTTCGCCTTGTCAGGTAATGTGATTATGAAGAAGTTGTGGTTGTTGGCCAAGTCGATGTGAAAAAACACGCAGCGACGTTTTGCAGAGACCCTTACATTTTTTAACACCAAAATGTATCGTACTGTACAGCTGTAGTTAGTGGACACATTTCCATCAGTCCTGTGGATACTGTTGCCTGCTGTTTGAATAAAGATAGATTCCACCGGAAGACAAATCCGATGAAATTTTGTCGACTTGGTCGGCGACCACAGCATCTCGTTACGTCTTTTGTTTTTTCGAACTTAGCTTTGTATCCTTGGCAGGGAGATACGGTCCGGGGGTTGCTTCAGGAGCACATCATCGATGAGGCAGGCACTCGGCGGACACTGACGGTCGACGATGTGCCGCAGAATGAAGATGGACTGAAGCAGTTGATTGTGAGTGTAGTATTGATGTGTGTACACGTCATGTGCGTGTGATGTGATGTGCCTTGCCTGCACGTGATGTGTCTGTTTTGGTTGTTCATGGTACTTTTGAGCTTTCAAAATGTTTGCAAACGTGCCTTAAAGGCTCATTGGCTTTGGCGTTATGATGCTGAGTGCAGTGTGATGAGTTCAAATCCCCTTGCTTTGCAGTTGAGGCGTGATTGATTGCATTTTCAGTGCAGTGTTAGCTTAACACATTAGGGTGTGGTTTTGTGATACATAATTGATACCTGAAAAATTCATGAACACGGTGTATCGCTGGAGCCAACGCTTCGACAAACAGACTTGTCTTCTTCTAGGCTGCAACTGCAGTTGTACCTGTTATTCTTAAATTGCACAAGGTCAGTGCAGCGCAAAAACAAGACATAGGGATGGGAACAGAACATGTAGACAAGATGACGTGGCGCCGATTTTTAACTACAGTAGAACCCCGCTGTTACGTTCCTCACTGCTGCGTTTTCCCGGCTGTTACGTCGTTTTCCGCCGGTCCCGGCATAGCTCCCATAGGATACAATGTATTGGGAACCTCGCTGTTACGTCGTAACTGTCGGACCGTTCCCGTATGATACGTCGCGAAGTGCGCTCGGAGCCGACCAAGTGACTACCGACGAGAGCGGCCATGGCGCATTTTCTCGCAGTTTTTCCTGGTTTGACCGTAACATTAGCCGCATTAGAGGCGCAAGCAACAGGATCTTTCGATTGACGCAAACAAAAGCATCGCCTTCGAGATTCGCATTGCAAAGATGGCGTCTATGACGTAGTTGCTCGCGAAAGCAAGGCCTTCGAGATTGGCATTTATTGTTAACAAAAGCATAGCCTTTGAGATTTGGATTGAACAAACATTGCGTCTATGACGTAATTGCCCGCGAAAGCAAGGCCTTCGAGATTGGCATTCACTTCTGCCATCGCGTTGGCGTAGACTCATCATCATCGTTATTTGTGGGAGGACGGGAGGAGTTGGAGCTGGTTAGAGCTCGTATGGTCGTGCGCACGGTTCGCGATCGGACTCGCCGCGCTGGTCGTGATTGCGTGTGCTTAGTTCTTTCATGCCTACAGCTATTGGTGTTAAAAAAATCACATAGTACGTTGATTACATTTCTGTGGATGAGGCCGTCCCCAGCTCCGCGTTTCTATCCGTCGACTAAATCGCGGCTGAGCGCGCCAATTTTCGTGCTGCTCGTAAGCATTGAAATAAAATTCTGTACCACTAAATATTTTGACGTTTTTCCTGTTTTTCAGCTGTTGCGTTTCCCGTCTCTTACGTTTATTTCTTGCGGTCCCTTCAAAAACGTATCAGCGGGGTTCTACTGTATTCTGTATGAAATGACACCGAAGTTATATGTGCGCACGTGTTACTGCTAATGAAAAAGTATCAGAATTGTCCGTACGGAATATCTTTACCCATAATATTCACACTAGGAGCACTCGTACAGCTCTCACCAGTTTTTTTAATGTGCGCTACCTCTGTTCACTCCCTTCCTGTTTTTGTTTGTGCATGCTGATAATGCCAATTACAGGCGGAATGTCAGGGGTTCTGTAAGAAAGCAGAGGCATCAAAGGAAAATCTGAGGTTTTGCTTTGTCTACTTAGGGAAATGGAAATGTAGTGAACTTCCTGAAGCATAATGAACCTCCTGATGCACCTCCTGTGACTCAGGAGGTGCATCATCCGGTCATTCAACATCTACGTAAGAGACGTGTTTACGTAAGAGACACTGGCACTGCCACCTTGGGCTTTTAAGTGACTGTTTTCTTTTTGTGTATTGCGATGTGAATTAATGGGGTCATGAAACGTCGAATGCACTAACCCAACCATTTTAGTGCGTATGCATCTATCGTAGCATCGTTCGTTTAGTTGTAGATACAAAATGGCAAGGGTACAGCCCAATATGGCAGCACGGAAACCCATCCGTAAAGTAGTCTATAGCACTCAGTCCTTTGGCACCAAACTTGCCATAACAAATTTGCTTCTAGGCTATTTGGTTAATGACACTTAGGGGAAAAAAAGAAGAAACATTTTGCAAGACAAGACTAGAGCAGTGATATGGCAGAGACACAGACTTGTCTTGTGTCAACTAGCGCGGTTAATTTTGGCTAAAAACGGCTACATGATTGCTGCTGTTAGCTATTGTTGGCATACTATTGCTTAGTGTCTGTTGGTGCTGCCACATGTTGCTAAATAGTGGCAGTTGTGTGGTAAGTGCTCGCTGGTGTTAACCAGTGTTGGTCATTGTGTGTCAGAGTCGTTATGCGAGAACGACTGACACAAAAGCCCTTGATTGCCGACCTTTGTGCTTTCCACGCCTCTCCCAGGGGGCGCAGTGTCACAACGCGGCCATCAACCTGACGACCAGGCTGCTGACCAGCGTGGGCCAAGGTCCCGGAGCCGGAGGTCATCCGTCTAGGCACAGCCCTCACTCTCTCCAGGCATGCTTCACTTTCCTCTTCTTTTGTTTGTCTGGGGAGAGTAGTCTAGCAACTTGAGTATAGTGAGGTGAAACTGTTAAACCCACAGCAGAGGCCCTCACCTTGCTGGCATTAATAACTGCAAGTTCTGGCTGAATGTTTATCAATGCATAGCAGAGGTGTGTAAAAAGGTGGCAACGTACGACAGAACTGCATGTCTCCTACTGCAAAGCCGAGCAGTTGTACGCTTGTCAGAGAGAAGCATTTGCACGTCATCTGGACTCCTGGATTGTGTTATGCATTAATTGCAGCTTCCTTCTATGGCTAGTGCAAATGTGCTAGCGGTCTGCATAGCTTAGCGCATGGTGGCTCGTGCACCACCTGGTGAAGATAATCAGCAGCAGGTGAAAGCATAGTTTGTAAGCCTGTATATCTGCCTCGTTCACCACCTGGTGAAGATAATCAGCAGCAGGTGAAAGCATAGTTCGTAAGCCTGTATATCCACATCATTCATCCATGAAGTGAGTGCCACTTATTGAGTTTAAGTTAGGCATCATAAACTGCAACATAAAGAACAGCCCTGCCATCCATGCAATTCTGGTATAATATTTATCGGTTATACCAATGGGATTTTCATGGCACTCAAATGCTGTTACGAGTGGGTTCTCCTGTATATGCATTGATGTTTTAGAAGGAGCACACACAGCAAGCTCGATATTCACAACATTGGCCGAGGCTAGAAGTTAGAATGTGTGAAACAAACATCTCTTTTTAAAGGGGCCCCGCAACACTTTTTCAGCACGGTCAGAAAACGCTGCCGATCGGCAGTGGAGACTCCCGAGAACATGTGAGCCAAACATTATAGCGTCGCACGCAGCATGGGATTTATAATAAATTCTCAAAGTCGGCTAAAAATCGCTTTCCCTTCTCTCAACAAATAATGCTATTGACTCAAAATCACTGCGTCACTGACACAAGTTTGCTTGGCTTCCAGCACTTTTGTCAGGACGAGAGAAGAAAGAAAGCAATTACAGCGTGCGACAAATCTTTGCAACTCCGCTCGTACTAGACGGATTCTAAAAATTTTTGCGGCGGTCGATTCGTGAGGAAATAAGCTCCTTTAGTGAAGCCATTCCATGGCTACTTATAAAAGTGTTGCGGGGCCCCTTTAACATGATGGTACTGCTTGTGAAGTAAGCTAGACGATACCGCGCTTGCTTTTTTTTTCCCCGCTTGCAGTTGTGGTACACGCGACTAGCACTCTTCGTGAAACTGCGCAAGTTTGCCTACGCAGAGGTTGAGGGTGATGCCTTTGGGGACCTGGACAAACCAGACCTGTTTTACGAATTCTATCCGGACACCTACCCAGACAAGCGAGGTGAGTATGTTCACTACCCATGTTGCATGGGCATTTCCAACTGCTATCGAGTTGAGCGGCAGTTAGCACTGAAACTACGGTTTAACTGAACAGCACTTTACTCTTATAGCCGCACGGCACATGCTGCACTCAGTTCAGTTAAGCCACCTGGTCATGTGACAGCAACTTGGAAGAATCTCTAAACGACAAAAAAGGTTCTGATAGTATTTTACCGACGATAAGTGACATTAAAGCAAGCTTTTTACGGCAACAAATGTTTATATTCAGCTTTAGTACAGTGTTTATTTGTTAATTTTTAAAATCCGGCAGCCATTTCAATAGCCTATCTTCCCATTTGGTCCTACGGCAGCTTCCTCATTGAAGTTCCCCATTGCCGCCAATGGGGCATTTCATAAATTGTTTTATTCCTTGAAACAAAAATTGTACTGATAAGACTTGCCGTATAACAAGAACTATTTATTTGCTTTTGATTGGGGTTAAAGCTGATTTTTAATTGGAGCACCATGTGATGTAAATTTCGTCTCAATGTGGACCATAATGATGATTGTCTCCAATTAGTGATTTCTCTCTCAAAAATCAGAAACATCAGTGGTCTGAAAATATTTTTAATGCGAAGTTTACTTTCCTTAGAGAGTAAGTATTTATCACTCAGATACTCATACATAGTGCAGTATTACAAGGGAAAAAATACAAACATGGAACATTTTGGCAAAATTTCTTAATGCATATATGGCAGAAAAATTGCAGCAATATTATTGAATTTTAACACCTTACACAAACACCTTTGATTAATATTTAAACCAAATTTGGTATTGAAATGAGAAACGATACTCTCGGAATAAATTTTTTGACAAACAACACTTAGACCACATTGTGCGAAATTTGGAAGGCACCCACGAGACCAAAATTTTTTTCCTGTCCGAAATATTCTAGCAATTTACTGTTTTAAATGCAATAAATCAGTACAATTTCTTGCGAATACATTTGAGATGGTTGCCAAAATGGCTGGGACGTTTGGCTTGGAATGATCCTGCTGTCATTTTCTAAGGGTGGATTCCTCAATGACTTCAGGTTCGATGGTGCCGTTCGCCATGCGCCTTCTGCTGGCTGAGTTGCCGCAGTTCCAGGGGAACCACTGCACGGCTCTCAATTCTCTCTACAAGCTACTCAACGTCGTGCACAGGGTGAGAATACAGGCAGAAAGAGCTTGATGTGGGCAAGTTGGTGTAGCATGCTGAAATAAAAACGCTGCACAAAAAACACGAGGACTAGAAGGTAACTCTTACAACAGAGGATCGCAAACTATCAACTGAGTTTATTTGAAGAAACACGAACGCTTATACAGTCAACTGCTGACTTTTCGGATGCCCGATTTTCTGGACATGCTCGAAAATTCTGACACTTTCGCGGCACCGTCACCAGCCCCATAGACGTCAATGTATAAAAACATCTGAAATTTCGGATGCTGAAACTGCCGCGCTAGGCCACATGCACTACCGAGCAGTTAGCTGAAGCCTGAAGATGCTTATCAACGGTTGTCAACGATTAAGCTGTACTGGCGGGTTTGCCACCTGCCGCCGTCACGTTGTTTACACGTTTATCAAAGATGCTGCGATACAAATCCAACAGAACGGGAGCGAGCGAAGACCCAATACAGATACCTTTGCACTGTAGTACCTAATGCTGACCTGCATAACTAACCACAGTGGACTGAAGGTAAAAATTTAACAATTCGAAGAACTTATCACAATTTACTCCAGTGGCAGAGTTGAACTTTAACTCGCCAAAGTCTTCAATTTTATTCCTAAGAACACTGAGCAGGCCTTCATGAAAGACTTGTACTATTCGATACCTCATGTCGCGATAGAGCTTTAACACGTCATGATGGTGGTGTTGGTTTTTTGTTTTCATGTATAAGTATTCGTGTTTCTTCAAATAAATTCAGTTGATAGTTTGTGCTCGTCTGTTGTAAGTGTTACCTTCTAGTCCTCGTGTCTTTTGTGCAGCGTTTTTTCATACAGTAAGAAAATAGGGCCACCGCAAAAAATTATGCGCATCACTTGTTTGAATTTTGAAAGAAAGTGTGTTGAAGGCAACGAAAGAAGTGAGCAGAAATCATCAGAGGCAGAGAGAGAAACATAATCTATTAACACTTCTTAGCCCAAGTTCCATCCGAGATTGTTGTTTAAGTCAGCGCTAGCTTGTGTGACAGTGTATAAAAATTAGACTTCTCAATCATTGGATAGAGGTTGAATAAAGGTAACATTGCTGTTTTAACAGTGGATAGCGAACAATTGGCCCACACTGGGCAGTGGTAGTACTACATAGGTAAATATGGTACTTAAATTCGATCAAAAATTATTAATTATTACTGGGCATTGTACCCTGTTACAGAAAGTGTGTAGAGGGTGCCCGGAAGACGTCTTCAGTATGAGTGACCATTAGGGCAACGGGAAATGTAGTTATTGAGACCGTATCGAATGACAATAGGATAATGCGCTAAGCGAATTGAATTGAATGTTCAATATTTTTCCAGCAGTTCTTCAAAGTTCAAGAACAGCTGCTTTCACTTTGAATATAAAGCAGTGCTCATGCCCTTGTGCTCGTGGTGTTAGCAGGTTTCTGTCGTAATGTTGTGCATTGGGAAGAATTCTTTAAAACGGAGGATTCAGAGCAAATAAGCGAGTTGTACGTTTTGAATATTGCTTTTTTTTTTAGGAGTGCATGTAATTGTGGTTTATAAGTATCTCCGCCTCCCCGAGTTGTGCACGGCGCACTCCACTGTCGCATCGCGGATTTTGACCGCTATGGCCAGCGTACTTTTGCTCCAATTTCTTGTTTGGGAGGGCACACTTTTTAAGAACTGTTTGAAATTCTTGGGAAAATGTTTACAAATACGTACCTGTTAGCGTGAGGGCTGAGTCAAGTGGAGAAATATTTGGTTCCTTATCGTAAATTTTATAATGATTGCACACCCTTAGTGACCGTGCACACGGTGCATGGAAGTCACGCATCCCGAATCCATCCTGATTGAAATGATTAGTGAAGCGCTATTTATCTGCTGCCGGTCACCTAACACACTTAGAGTAAAAGCAGGGTGCAAAAAACCGGTGGAGCTGGTGGCATCCCTTCCTCTTTTCCCTCCTCCTCACCCACATTCCCCTTTCCCACCCCTTGCTATACTATATACTATACTATGCTATACAAGACAGCTCCGCTAATGTGAAACCTCGGAAGGCGCGAAGCACCAGTGTTTCCCATACGGTCATGTCAATAGCAGTGAGAGGATAGTGTCCTCTCATTGCTGCAGATAGCGTCCAGCCCCCATCGCAGACAGCTTCCATCACAGAAACGGAGCGTTTCCTGAGCCAACGCGCCGTTTTATTTGCCACTCGGAGAAGCGCACGTGGCATTGTCTCTCGCGGACGTGCGCACATTCGCGCGAGCTTTTCCTGAGCGAACCTGCCGTCTTATTTGCCACTTGCTTTACCGTGACGGGCTACAACAACAGGAGACGCCGACAGCCCGAGCGCGTCTAAAAGACAGGGCAAGAGACAAGACGACGGGACGAGCGCTCACTACCAACTGGTTTATTACGAAATATTGAGGAATACAGTTTGAGCTGCTTTACCGTAATATGTAGCAGATCATTTGATTGGATTCGCCCTGTGATGTGTGCGCAGATGCGCATGTAACGTACTGAGTGTATAACTTCAATTTTTTTGTCATAAACCAGTTGGCAGTGAGCACTCGTCCCATCCTCTAGTCTCTCTGGTCGTGTGTTTTTTGTGCTCTTCTTTTAAGGCCGTGAATCGACTCGCCCAGCAAAGCATTCTGTTAGGGCACCTAATGCTGTTGAGAATTATGTTTTATGAGACGGCTCGTGACTATGTCATAAAATTATGTGCTTTTCCTTGAAGTTGAGGTTCAGTCAGGAAAATTGCTGAGAAGATGGGACAGAGCTCAAAGCAAGTTCATTGGCAGAATTGGCAAGCTGCTTATCTGAGCTTTTGTACAACTATTCTCATGTGGCTCTTCCTTTCTTGTCCTTACAGATTCTTGGAAACTTGACGAACGGCATATCTGAGGACGGCAGCCTGCTGGATATGAGCGAACAGTTGAGACAAGGTGAGGGCACAGAGGTTTGATTACTACCATGTCATCATTTAGTATCTAACTCAAACCTCGATATAACGAACACGGATATAACGAATTATCGGTTATAACGAAGTAAATGAAGAATACTGTTATAAACACAGAGTTACGAATAATCGTTTATAACGAATTTTCGGATATAAGGAAGTTATTTTCATGGCAGATGTGACTTTGTTTATGTAATGAGGTTTGAGTGTATCACAGCTTGGCTGCATGCTTGAACTTGCTGTATCTGCACTTCTGTTATTCTATACGCTGTGGCACATTTACTGTGGCAGATGACACGCGATCGAGTGCTGTCAGGGGTTGTGTCTGCCAAACGCACAACCTGCAGTTGTGCAACAGCCACTCACCAGAGTGCTCTGCTCGTGCCAGACTGCATGCATTCCCGTGCTTACCGTCGCAAAATTCGGCACCGTAGATTAAAGTGATTCACGACAGAGGTACACGCATGTTCACACGCAGCCTCCATGAAACTGTGGGAAGACCGCGAATGCCGAGTCTACTTTGCCATCCTCAACTGCGTTCTCAACCAGAAGGTCAGTTTCACGTGCGCTCAGCCTATTATTATTTTTTTCACTTGCCATTCGACCAAGTTTATAGGCCAATAACTCGGGCCACTAAGAAAGCATAGCTCTCCTCGCACTGTAGGCCTTTGACTGAATTTCCCCAATGCTGTGTACTCGCGTTAATATTAAATCACTTAACACTTATGTGATACCAGTGTCTCTTTGATGCTCTCACTCCAGGTTGTAGGGCTGCGTATTACTTTTGCTGAAGTGCACAGCAGCACTTCCACTGTGATATTATTCATGAGAGGTACATACACTAGCTCATAGCCTAAAGCCCAATGCTGTAATGGGCGCGTAGAATTTGTTTTGATAAAACCACCTCAAAATACTGCTAAATTGTCTATTATAACTATTTCGTGGGTGAAATTCTTGGCTAAAACCCCAAGTGTTAAGAAAGCAATCATAGAAATCTACTTTCAGTACCAGTAATAAAGCTTACTGGATAAAACTTGTATTTATATATAGTATTGTACAGAGTTTATCCTCCCATTTTCGAGTATGTTCTTAGTTTATCAAAATCTTAGACTTGTCTTTCTGTGCGTCCCGAAACCCCTGAAAGTGTGCAAATTATGGTCTCAGCTTTGTATCGTGTTAAGGTGAGTCTTTCAAGATGGCTTACGTTGTTCCACGAAAAGCACAGATTGCAAAGAAGCTAAGAAATTTAATTTCTCTAGTTTCATTATCTACAAAAATACTAATTCTAAATCTAAAGTGGGCCATTTCCAATAACATTTCCAGAAATTCACATAATCAGTTGTATTGCCAAAAAGACCAGCATTCTACGCATCTTTCTGCACATAACCTGTACATTGTTATTACGAAGTCGACACAAAAATAGCTTTGTTATTTTATATATCATTTTTTTAATAAATATATGTATGTGTCATTGTACGTAATAGCAATATGAGAATTTATCATTTGTTTTGTTTGTTATATCCAATAATTAACTACATCCATATTAATTAAATCAAGTTTTGCTTATCGTATGAAAAATTTGGTTATGATGCAGGATTATGTAGTAGCCATCAAAGTGGCAAGGATCTTGCTTGAAAAGAACAGCGGACGTAAAGCACAGCTGCATTCGGCCATGGGAAGGATATACCTCCAGGTAAGACGATGAAGTACTGGGCTGTTAGTTTAATTAACATAGCCAAAAGAATTGGCAGTTTTGTCCGTAAGGTCAAGCACTGACAGTAACAGTAAGGTTTCCGATAGCACTCTAAGTGCTCAGACAGTGTTCTAACGATACACAAAGCCAGCTCATTGGCTCGGTGCAGCAAGCAGGCGAGTGCCCTCGAGCAGCAGAAGCAGTGGCTGTGAGTTGGTGCATGCGTGTTTCCATATCCTGAATAAATGGCACAGTAGAACTTCTGGCCACCATCTCGGTCTTATATAAATATACTAATCGGCGCCTTGGCTGTCAGTGGCTGTCCATGTCACTGGAGTAACATAGGTTCACTGCTTCGAAGTGTGCCTTCAGCGCTATCACTACTTTGCCTGTGTCACCATTTTGCCAGTATCACTACTATGCCAGTATCACTACTATGCCAGTGTAGCTGTCTTGCCAGTGTCACACTCTTGCCAGTGTCACTACTTTGCCAGTGTCACTACTTTGCCAGTGTCACTACTCTGCCAGTGGCACTTCTTTGCAAGAACACTTGCGTTTGTGTGCACAGCAGCATTGGTCAGAATGTTGCCCTGGCATTGCAGCCAATCCAGTTGTGTGGGTCATGGCAGGGTGTCCGTTTGGCTTTGTCATTGTTGCCACCAAATGCATTGCATCCACATCCACTGTGTTGCTGGGCGTATTCTGATTCTCTTCATAAATGGTCGTGCATACACTGTTGACATCGTAGTAGCGTTGCGATGGGTGTAGAGGTGGCATGAATGCACTTCAAGTGTTCATATAAAATTGAGGGAACTTAAAGAAGTGGCATGATTGGTTGAGGGAGAATGATAGAAACATCACTAAGGGATAAAAAGAGAGAAGCATGGATAGGAATCGAACACAGGTAAATGAGATTATATTTTAAAAAGATTAAGGAGCATAATGGCATTGGCCGGGTTATGTAATGTGCATAACAGATAAGTGGACTACTTGAGTAGAATAATGGGTGTCATGGGATCGTAAATGCAGTAAAAGGCAGCAGATGAGTAGATGTGTGATGCGATAAAGGAATTTTGCAGGCTTTGTATGAAGTTGGCTGACACAAAACAGAGGTGATTGTAGATTGCAGAGAAGAGGCCTCAGTACTGCAGCAGACTTAATGAGGTATATATGGCAATGACCATGATGACTGGCAAATTTCAGAGAAACGATTTGACAGTATTGAACTACACTCAAACCTCATTATAACAAAGTCGCATCTGCCACGAAAATAACTTCGTTATATCCGAAAATTCGTTATAAACGTTTATTTGTAACACTGTAGCACAAGACTGTTCTTCATTTACTTCGTTATAACCGATAATTCGTTATATCCGTGTTCGTTATAACGAGGTTTGAGTGTATGCACACTGGCAAGTCTGAAGAAGTCAAAGATACCAGGGCGTGTGAGTGGAAGCAAAGTGAGAAATTACAGGTGCCAAAAACTTCCAAAAGGGTGGTGCAGCACATCAAGTGAATCACGGAAAAAAAAAATTGATGTTCTTGAGACAAAAGTTGCCATTGACCCTTCTGTCCCCCTCCCCTCCCCTTGTTATTACTCTCTTGTTGACAGCTTGGAGATGTGGAAACCGCGCAAAGCCACTTTCATAAAGCCGAGGCCCTGTACCACGGCATGGCACTAGAGGGAAGGCTCGAAATCCTTATCAACAAGTGAGTATTCAGGGTCCTTATTCTAAGATGCCTTCTTTCGCAGATATCACTGTTAACACGTGCTGATTGGCTGGTTCAGCAAAGGCGGGCAATTGGTCGCTTGCCATCCATGCCATCTCATCAGCAGGTCGCTGTGTGTGCTAGTGACTATGACCACTGAGTAGCCACATAAAAACCTGCTGCTTTTCTGGGTTTTTCTGACAGGTTTCATAGACAAACTGCAAAACGCAGCATGATATTGCAGTCGCATTCACTGGTGTTGGTTTAAGCAAAAAGAGAATGAGCCCATAAGCTCAGTTGGCATCATCCTGATACATTTTACTCACAATTTTTCTCAAAAACTTGAGATTAGTACTTGCAAGCAACTTTTGAGGAGATTTCTATGCATGTCAATCAATGCAATGCAGCAAATAAATAGCTGTATATATAAAAAATGAGGGAGGATGGGGGCGGGGCAGCGTGTACATAGCTCATTCTGTTTTCATTTGTTTTTGTGCAGAGGGACAATGGCCTTGGCTCTGAACAGCTATGCAGAGGCTTATCGCTTCTATGAGGAGGCCAGCAAGCTGCAGCCAAAAAATCCGTTGGTGAGTTTTTACAGCTTTGCAGGTTTTAACTTGCGTATGAATATGTCACCATCACTTATGGAATGCCATCTGTTCATCAAGACTGTGGAACTCTTTCTTTGTTATTAGCCAGAATTTTGCATTAGCGGAGTACGAATCACTGTTCATTGAGTGTATTTTGCTACGTCTTCCATTTCGACTTGGCTAATGGCACAGTGACCTCTTCTAAGTGTTGTTCAGTGAATTAATGAATTTCAGTGCAGAACCACTTTCACTAAAACTCTAGTGACTGAACACGATGCTGCGCTACAAAACACAGCAATCGTAAAACATTTTCCAAGTATCATCTTACACATGCTATGGGCTTTCTGTGTCACACTGCACGGAAGCTGTCTCAACTGCTGTTACTGTGCCTGCATTTGAATGGTCAGCTTTTCTCAGTGTTACACTGAAACCTCGATATAATGAATACGGATATAACGAAATATTGGTTATAACGAAGTAAATGATGAGTAGCCTTGCAATACATAGCGTTAGGAATACACTTTTATAACGAATTTTTGGATATAACAAAATTATTTTCATGTAATATGTAACTTCATTGTAATGAAGTTTGAGTGTATGCCATATTAGATGATTTCAAAGCATAGTTTACCTAACATATCTCTTGCGCCTGCAGTATAAAAAAAAAATATGCAACGCCATCCCGCCCTATGAACGTGACTGTCCAGCGAAGCTGTATCAAACACTACACATGCTGTTGGGGGGAGGGGGAATGTTTTATTATTACTTTAGAGTAATTGTAGTGATAATCGCTTTGTGGTCGCTGTGGTAGACCGTGATTGGTTCCAGGACCATTTTCAGCAAGACGAATTTGTTCCTTTCAACGAGCATTGTATTCTAATACGCTGTTCCTCTGGTGTCTTTAATTTCTGTGGTCTACCCATGGCAGTCTTAGAATGAACTGAATGAGTTGCTAGATGGGTCTCCCTTTTATATATGAAAGCAGGAAACACACGCAGAGAGTGGAAAGGGCCATTTGACGTGATTCGAAGCCCTCGTGTGAAGTGCAAAGCAGCTGCCACCTAATCTTTATTGGGAATGCGTGGGAGGGTGTTCCCATTGTTCACAGGCACCTTATCATCCATCATGCGGTTTTGATGCTTGTTTTGTGGTTTTCTGTGTTGAAACGAATACCGAGCTCTATGCTGTGTGCCTATTGCAAAAAGAAGATATGCTGTTTGCCTTCAATTGTTAAAGGGCCCCTAAACCACCCAGAGTTCAAAATTTAGTTGTGGCGTTGCAGTAGTGCACGAGTCTGCAGCGAACGCGTTCGTCGGCTCGTCTGTCCACCTCCCTGAATGCCCTTCCTCGGCGTCTGAGATAAAAACATAAGGAGCACGTGCATCTGCTAGCAGAGGAACATGCGAGCGTCTGTTGGTGGTTTAGAGGCCTCGTGCTTTGTGTTTACGCCACAAAATTTTCCGACCAACAAGAGGTATACAGCTTCGCTGTGAAAGAATGGCCTTTGAGATTAGTTCCCCTTACTCTGAGGGAGCCATCAAAGGGATACAATGGAGACTCATAAAGCAGTAACTGTAGTGTTAACATAGAGGAAACAAGGAGGGTGTCAAAGAAAATGCCGCATGCGCAACCGGTTAACTTCAGTACAAAGGCACCTATATAAGTATGTATTGAGGGAATTATCAGACTCTCGCACATGCTGATGTTCGTCTTTCCCGCACAGCTTGTGCACCTCCTCAAATTTAACTTCACTGCACGACATAGCATGACAGGCAGGGTCCTCCCCATGGCGGGCGGTGGTGGAAATGCTGCCCAACATGGGACCTGACGGGGACCAATAAGGGCAATTGTGCGCTTACAGCACCAGTGAGCCATGCTTCCCGCCACCTGGTTATGTAAAAAATTGGGGCAGCTATGGGGCACTAGTGGTGCAAAGGCTGTGGAAACAGCAGAGCTGGTGGCCTTGTCCTCCTCTTTACCCTCATCCTCACTTCCCTTTCCCATCCCTTTCCTATGCTGTAGTGTACATGGCTATACTATGCTTTACCCTCTCCCCTCCTCCTCACCGTCGCATCCCTTTCCCACCCCCTTGTTATAGTACTATACTAATCATGGCCTTCTTTCTCTCTCTCGTTATTTCTCTCTTGGTCTTTCTTTCTTTCTCTCTTTCATTCTTTCTTTCTCTGTCTCTCTACCTGTCCCTCTTTCTCTCACCCATAGCAACGCAATCATATGGTTCCCATAAGTGATTTTTCTGCTACCGTGCCTGGATAGCTGAGTGGTTACAATGCTCGCCTTTGGACCATGGGTACCCGGGTTCGAATCCTGCCTCTGCAATAAATTTTATATCGTTTTTTATTTATTTCTTCTCCTTTCCATGTATCTCCTCATTTCCTTCCTCCTCTCCACTTCACCGAGCAGAACTTTAGCTTAACGCTCACCTCCCTCCTCCTTCCCGGCTCCTTGCCTCAGCACCTGCTGTACTCGGTAGTGGGGCTTGCCCAATTCCTGTGGCACAAGCCCGTTTTTGATTTTGATAGGTTCTGCGCACAATTTGCATAGGAACAGCAGGTTAAACAGCTACACTGTTAGAAGGGTCTGAGCAGGCGGCCTTGCGGTTTCAAGGATCGCCAACTCTAGTGCCAGCATTAGAACACTAGCGCCTTTGCTTCCGTTTTGAGTGTGCGCCATAGACACCAGAAATGCGCCACCAGAAATGAAATGTGTGTCGAAAACGGGAAGTGTGAAAACTTGAAATTCATAAACTTAATTTAATAACAGCACCAGGCAATTCGTGAGCAGTGTTCGACATGTTACTTCCCTACCCCAAATCGATGTGCAGTTCATCAACAACATGGCGGTCTGCCTCCTCTACCTGGGCCGACTGAGCGAGTCCGTCCAGCTGCTCGAGTCGACCATGCAGGGTGACCCCGCGCTCTGCTTGCACGAGGGCTACCTCTTCAACGTCTGCACCCTCTACGAGCTGCAGTCCTCCGAGGCGGTCACGAAGAAGCGCAGCATGTTGAGACTCGTTGCCAAGCACGCGGGCGACAGCTTCAACGTGGCTTCACTCAAGCTTCAGCCGGCCAAGACGTGACGCTGACTGGGCAGCACGCTGTTGTAGAGAATCACGCTGCACAACGGCCACGAAAACGACAACGCTCTACTGTAAGTGGGGTTGTCATTCTAAGCGTCGACGTCAATGGACTTTCCGAGACTCCCGCATACTTTCGTTAAGTGCTACGTCCCCTCGATAAGTGTGGTTAATGGTGTGCATTCTAATGAGTGATAGCATTGCTTCTCTGGCGGATGCAAGGTATCAGCCATGTTCAAATGGTTATACTAATTGAAGCGTTGTGATACATGTCAAAGAATTAGGGTTACTGACAACCTAGGAACCGAAAGTAAAAAGCACAACGATATCAAAGAAAGTTCAGTTGGAGTCAAGAATGTAGCAACACAATGTTCATATTGTCTATTGCACTTGAACATTCTTTGTGTCTTGCCCTGAAGGCCAAATTTTTATGTTCTTTTACCTGCATTAAGACTGCATACTGTCTTTAAACTTTTCTTTAAATTCTTGTCACAACAATCTTTGAATGTGAATCTTGTTACCGGACGTTCAGCTTTGTGAATGAGCCAAAATCAGCTGGCATATTGGTATCCTGCAAACTTGCGCTGTGAATAAGCAGCTGTGTTCCGTTGTCTGTGGTGATCATATTGCAAACTGATGCTGGAAAATATTGCCTGTCAGTCCAATGCGGGCACATAGCTTTGTTTAGAGCAATTGCCTACATTAAGGAATCGACGTGAAACCGCAAGTTGTGCTCAGATCTGGTGCAGACTCATCGTCACATTTCACAGGTACTGCAGAAGCATACGAGTATGCGCCATAAAATCCAACAGAATCTGTAGAAAGGTATTGTGTTTTGGATCACTAAGAAGTTGAAGTTGAAGTTTATTCAATAAACTTCAACTTCAACATATAGATAACATAATACTATAGTACTAGTAGTGCTGCTTGAGCTGTCATGTAAATTTTTTTCATAATCCACCTAGAGCTGTAGAGCATTATTATCTCCCTGCTTTGAAAGAGCATATTGTCACTCAAACTAGCAATGTCAGCAATACTAGCAGCATTTATACCATGCTTTCATTACATGAGCACAATTTGCCTGCATAGGTTTCTAGCATAGAACACTTATCTTGAACATCTCTCTCTGTCTTATATAAAGAATGCATTCGTTGGAAGTGTTTGACTCGGGATAGGTTAACGAATTGTTTATAAACTTGTTTGCACAGGGAAGTATTTTTAAAAACTGAGGTATCTGTGTACAATGGCTGCTTTAAACTTTGTGGTAACGAAACATCACAAACCACTGCGGTCATTGCATTGCTTTGGCAACGTGGCAAAGTACATATATGTGTAAATAGGAAGTGTGGGAAATGGGTACATGTTCACAGAGTACGGGTGGCAAAATGTTGTTGCTGGAATGGAATTAAATGTGAAGTTTTGTTCGAAACTGCTCTTGCATTAAGTTTTGCTATTATGCTAACAAAGTGAAACAAAAGTGGTTTCTGTTGTACGACTCACAAGGCGCTCCGGGAAAAATTTTACGTTTCTTTGAACGGGAATTTCTCGCAGGAGATCATAGATTGATGAAATTTCACAACTTCTATCACAATTGCACCTCTTCGGTGATAGCATCAGGTCGTCATGGATATTAGTTGTATTGTGTTTCTTTCGTGTGTGCCCACTCTTGCTTACATGGTGAAAATTTTGCACACAATAAAGAGGGACAGCACGTAGACTAGCGCACACTGATAAATTGTGTGCATTATTTTCACCATGAGTTCAAACCAACTGTCCGCCTTTCCATTATATTGCACCCTTTCTTAACCATGGAATGCCCGAGATTTGACCGAGAGTTCATGCGAGTTCAGGTCATTTCCACATGTCGAAATACTGTTATGCTTTTACTATTTTGTACAAACTTAAGTGTGCGACGTAACGTTTCGTTGCATGCTTTCTGCCTGTGCAGCTTGCCTCTGATGGCAATGCGCATTTTGAGGAGAACAAGCAGCTTGACAGAGTCGTAATGGCTGTGAGAATGTTTTCACTGCACCTTTACAGTAATTAATGTTACAGCTATCAACTACCTCGTTAAAACGTCTAATAGCTAACTATCCAAGCATCTATCTATCTAAAGTATCACCTCTATACCTTTATCATGTTTCTTTCACATAAGGCTGTGTTTGTTCTTGCATAACCTAGAGGTGATGGAATGGTGATGGTGATGGAATACCAAGATGTCGTGGGTACCTAGAGGTATCCATGACATCTTGGTAGTGTTTCCGTTCTCATTGTCATGCCGCCATTATTGAAGTCGGCATTAGCACTACATGAGAGTCCAGCCAAGATCAGATTTACTCTTGGCCATTTACAATCCATCGTTAAAGGGACACTAAAGGCAAATATTAAGTCGACGTTGATTGTTGAAATAGCGGTCCAGAAACCTCGTAGTGCTACTTTTGTGCCAAGGAAGTGCTTATTTTGAAATAAAATCACGTTTTAGTGGTCCGCATCGCGTTAGCACACTTCAAATCACCTGTCTGAAAGCGGTCTTTCTGACGTCACTGTTGCCGTGCCCAACGTTGCCCGCCTTTACTGCGCGGTGGTGTGCACTGGCGGCGTGCACCATTCGGGCATCCGGCAACATCCCATGCATGCGGCACTTTGTCGAACTTTCTGTCGGAGCGACTTTCACGAGCGCACAAAACACACGCAGCAGTACGCGATACCGAAACTACCACTGAGACGGAACCGCGTGAGCGAGGTAGGGCACCGGGCAGTACGGCGAAAACGGAACCTTTGAACCACGCGCACCATTTCTCATGGCAACACCAAAGAGTTTCTTTTTTTCCGTGAATCAAACAGAAACGAACAAGCAGCATTTTACTACGTCTCTTGATGCACGGAAGGTTCTTCTTTTATTGCAGCTAGTTTGATTACGAGTGATTAATTGTAGTCGGACTATCACGTCATCGGGATCATTTCCAAAATGTCCCGCTCGTGGCGCTCATCGTGGGATACATTTAGCTTAATGTCTCTGTAAGTAGGGCACTGCTGTTGATAATATTGCCGTTTTAGACGTTGTCATGCATTGAGCTTTCACTCTGACAAATTATTTGCCTTTAGTGTCCCTTTAACATAATTGTGAGTATCAGTGAAGTCTTAAAGCAACCGTTCAACCAGCTACTGCTTTTGATGCTTGGGACTTCTCTACAGGCTTTACTTACCACAACTTTATTTACTCTTGGAACTAAGATAATTTGAGCTGTACTAGATCACCAACTGTCGTAGATTACTTCCCTTATACTTCAGTGCAGGCCACATTTAGTTTCCTGTATGAGCTGGAACACAAATATTTATGTTAAATGTTCACATTGCTCTCCAAGGTTTTATTTCTTAGCTGATAATTGTTGTGTGAAAATATGCGAATGAGTGCTTGCAGTTGTCAAAAAGTCACTTCACAAATGTCTGTTTCACAAGTAAAAAAATATTTTATTACAAAAGAGAAAAAATTTATAGGAAATTTCTCTGAAGTGATCTATAAAATACTCTGTAGACAAAAAGAGACTTTGAAAATCATTAAGGCTCGCTCCAGAGGAAATGGTTTGACACAAAAGAAAGGAACTGTTCCAGGCTATGTATAAAGAGGCACGAGAAATATGTAAAACATAACAGTGCGTAAAATAGTACTTTTTGCCTTTGTATACATGTCGTACATGCAGGAAGGTAACGGGGAGGGGGGTTTGCTACAAAATTGCGAGGATGACAACTGAGAAAAGCTTTACGTTCATGCGTTCAAACGACAAAGCACAATAATGCCACTTTTGTAAACAGCTGTCGTAGAACACAGACACTGTTTAGCATAATATCCGCCCATAACAAGAATGATTTCTTCGGAAATTCTCCCATATGACTATTAACAGTGAACCAGAACATTTTTCAGGAAAGCAAAGATGACAAATTCTGATGCGGTGGTTTTTTTTGCAGTTATCGTTGCCATGCATTGAGACGATGGTGACTGCAAACGCGGTGTTACAGTGATGCTCAGCGTCTTTAGTAGACTGTTCAAGAGATCATTCACGTTAAACACCATCATCACTTTGCAACATGGTAATTTTTTATCAAAGGACATGAATATGCTTTGTTTTACAACACCTCTGTCGGTTATTTGTTTCTTGTCACAGCCACCATTAAATTAAATACTACACCTGCTTTCTTGAGTTAACAGAAACGGTAACAAAAAACAAGACTGACATCAAATGCTGATGTGGATTTCGAACATAAGAAAATAATTTGGCAAGAACAATTTCTTGAACAATCCTCCAGTTACCATCGATGGCGACCATTAACATGCAGGGTGACAAAAATATTTAAAAAATAGTTTTGAAGCGGTCCTCTTTTAGTTATCATTAAACGTTGATATGACTAACGGTGAACGTCAAGCTGCGTCGCCAACGTTGTAGTCTTTGGCACAATAAAGAGACTAGACGGGCAACTTGATACGCTCTGACTAGGTACAAGAAACCGGAGAATCATTTGGGCTCAGTGTTTAGAACAAAAAGCAACAACTACAAACAAAGGAGAAAAGCTCAAAGTTCCGTGCAACGTGGTCCACCCATAGCAGACAGTGACACAACCAGCAAAAAATGCTCTTTTCTTGAGATGCGACTAGTGTTCTTTCGGTTGAATTTTTTTTCTCTCGTGACCTTTTCTCGAGGTCTGTCAACGAAAGGTCACGGCACAACCCTGACTCTATGCTCAAGATCCAAACTGAGAATAACAACTAGTAAAAAAGTTATAAACTGAGAAGAGGACAACAAAAAAATGTAAATGGTCAAAGTACAAGGCACACACGATGCCGTCCACCCGCCAGCTAGTTTGCCGTTTCTAGAAAACCGTTCGGGTTCTTCTTTTGCCAGTTCCACATATCCTTGCCTGGAAAGAAAATGCGACATGTTGGTAACTTGACAATGGTTCATTCACATTATTTCAATAATATTGGAAGAATTCTGCAGGACAATCGACTGCCATGGTAGCCTAACAGTGAAGGCGGGATGGTGTGCTTTAAAACATATTTATTTCTCGATAAATTTTAATGGAACTTGCCAAGCTTATGTATATTTGTGCGCTGAATACAAATATGCAATTATTTTACTTGCACAATATGTAGTTCTGAAAATATCGAACATTTCATGTGCCTTTTTGTGAGCAAGATTTTCCCTAAAATGAAAAAGTTACGAAGTAAACCAGCACATTAAAATAATCTGGAATTGGAACTGTATGCAATAAAGCAAGAATGAACGTTCTAAACCCATTTGAAGAAAAGTTATGGTCATGTTGAATATTCACAAGTGAAGTCCCAGCTCGACATCAACTCGTATATATCTGATATCAGTTATCTCTGACAACAATGAACACTATTTAATGACAAGGAAATGCAGATTGAGTTTTAGGAAAGAACGCTACCACATTTAATCGATTCATAGCATTCTAACGGCGGAGCTGTTTAAACTCGAGGTTAGGCCGTGCAGAGTGAACAAAAAACTATCATAATCATGATTGGCCTCTACCTTCCAGCGCGTTGCTCGGCCGGCGTACTCTTCGTCTTCTTCTTAATACCCTGATAATTAAGGTTAATTGTTAATCAAGACAATGATAATTAAGTCACTCATAGTTAAGGCATTGATAATTAAGATCTTGCTAATCAAGAGCTTAGTGATTCAGAACTTGCTAATTATTCATTCACTTCACGTAGCCACAACGACACTTCGCCAAGCAGTATAGTTCTACACTTCACACAGCCATGCCTTGCAATGCCTAGCCAAACCTAGCAACGACTTGCACCGGTGTCGCACAGTGCACCGCTGATCACGATTAAGCTCGATCCTGATAAAATTGCTCAACATTGATTGTCTCACTTCTAAAGCTTGCATAAAGAAGCCACTCATGGTCAAGAAGTTCAATCCGGATCAGGCCCGGTCGCGATCACAAGTGACTGTTTGACACCGGTGTTAGTCAAGCTTGTAGAAGCCGACAGAAGCTAAGGTCGGCCACAAGTGCCGCTGTTAGTCCAGCCTTGCACCCCTAGTGCAAGCTGCCCTTTTTTTTTTTAGTGTCTAAGATAACGATTTTAGTGTTTGAGATGATCACGATCCCAAGACGACAGCAGTGCAACTCACACATGTCGTAGAGAGACTTCTCTGCTTTCCAGCCGAGCTCCTCCTCGGCCAGGTTGGGAATTGCGTACAGCTCGTCGACGTCACCCTGCCTACGATCGACTATCTTGTATGGAATCTTCACGCCGGACGCCTGCTCAAACGCTGCTATCACCTCCAGCACCGAAGAACCCTGACCTGTGCCCAAGTTGAAGGGCTGCAAACAGACAAGGTGAAAAAGAGCGTGACAACAGTTAAGGACTTGAACAAACCAAAGAGATACGGCTTTCTAGAATTTTCCATCCTGTGGAATCTCAAGGACAGTGACAAAGGTTAGTGGTTGATAAGAGCGAGTTCCCTGGTGTTTCCTACTAAAACTGCTACTAGGGCTGCGGTTGTTCAGCTGTGGTGAGAATTATGAGTACTAACATGTGTGTTTGCATAACTTTGTACTTGTGACTTCAGACATCCCTGTGGCATTTGTTGTTGTCAATCAACCAATTTCTTATTCTTTCACAATAGACTGTACAACATAAGGATATACAGAAGGAAGTCCTGTAGTGTAAACTGAATTGGGACCTCCTGTTGATTATAGACATAAATGTTTGATTGACAACAACAGTAGCAAAGTTAGTATGATTAAAATCCAGGGCTCTGCCTTTCTAAATTGAAAGGTAACAGAATTTTTTCATTCAAAAAGGCAACCAGTTTCTGTACACAAGCATAATTATTGCAAACTGCTGTATTCACAGCAAAGTATGTAGTGTGCCGAAAGTTGTAACTCTGCAGCCCTCACAGGCACTAGCACCAGAACTGCGATTTTGTAACGAACTGTCTTGTAGGCGCTTGTTCAACACATTTAGCTTGTGGTCCCCATGAAACATGGACTGCTTGTATTCTGACGCTCTCATAAAAAGTCATTCTGCACGTACAGTACAGTCAACAGTTAAAGAGAAAACTTAGCCTGTAATACAGCTACTGTAAATTAAAAATTTCTTCGCATTTATTTTAAAGTAATGGCTGATTTAAGCAGGTGTACATAGATTTATTCACTTAAAAGATTGTCTGCAGGCCTTTATCCTATATCTGAATGATGGCACTAAGTAAGAGAGCATGTTTACTTTGACGATGGACGATACTGTACAAGCCAAGTGTTAAAACAGAATAAATGTGTGCAGAAACGATGTTAAATTCCACATCCATGGTCATTATTTTTTATGTTTAAGATATATTTTGCATTTAGCGCGGCTTTATTAGTGTTCAATTGTACAAAGATGAGTGCTTTCGATCTGCATCATTTAATTTGTCATTATTTCTTGCCCAATTCATTAGAGGAAAAAAAGATCACATTAACTAACCTTGCATCCCTGGATCTTCCCAGCCATAACCTTGTCCAGGGTTGCCACGTGACCTTTCGCAAGGTCGACCACATGGACATAGTCCCGGACCCCTGCATTGCAGCAAAAGCCCCTTCAGTTCCGCGCAAACGTTTTACAAGTTTTACATGTTCGTGCCACCTACAACAATTTGCTGCTTTGTTGACAACGTAGACCTCTCATACTTACAGGAAAGGTGGCACATTTTGTAACGCTCTGGCCAGTTGGCCTGCTTATCATGCTGGAAGCGTTACTGTGACTGTAGTACGCAATAGACGCACAGTCATGATAGAGCTTAACTTCCTTATAATGACGTTGTGTCCGTCGCAAATATATCTACCGCGGGCACATATTTCTTGCTTGTTGGTGTCGGTGAGAAAAATTTCATATTTACTTTTCTGTTCTTGTTAAATGCATCGAGGTTCGATTGTACGGCTTGCATTTTACCATACAAACGAATTTCACCATGTTCATGCAAATAAATCTAAACGAGGATAGCTTCCCCCTGGTTATCTGTTGCCGAGCAAGACGGCGCACCCTTTCATTTCATATTATGCTCTGTGGCCAGGGGTGGCTCTCGCATAACCAACAAAAAAAAATCCCCCCCACTAATCCTCATCTTTTCATATCAGGAAGACGTAGTACACTACCAGATGCAAGCATCTGATGCAAGCTGGGCTGATACAGCGCATTAACTAAATACAGTATTCACTAACATCATCGCAGTCACCATGCTTGGAAGAAAGCAAGCTTGACAGCACGACAGGTGCGTCCTTGATTCAGGTGTCTGGTAGTCGCACTCGCACGTTAGCGTTTGTGTGCCCTTGTGTACTCCTTGGGTTAACAATGCGTTTCGCGCAATGCCGAAGCGGATCTCAGAGGCCACGTAGAAAATGTGCTTGACATCTGCTCTGCCAGGTGCCGCGACGATCCCAGTTGCTTACAAGAAGATCATCGGCTTTTTCAATGAACTGATTCAATTAATTTTCACTAATTATCCCAACAGTTACTTGGCCCTTATGTAAACTTGTGCTCCGATATCATATGCATCCAATATAACTCTTTGCTTGAACCAGAGCCATCGATTTCGTACCGGTTTCATTTTTTAGAACGCATTTTCTGAATATTGGAAAACCGGAAGTGCTTGTAAGACAAACGAGCGTTACTCGTTGCTCGTGCCACTAAAGACAGTAACCGTCTCAAAGGAAAACAAAATGCATTTGATACTAAAGTTCACTGGGGTCATCGGTGCCGCCATATCTGGGCATTACACATCTGAGTAATACATGCCTAGGTGCTTCATGTCTGGATACTACAAGTCTAGATACCATACATATCTGAGTGCTCCAGCCATGCCTGGGTACTAGCACAATGAGGAGCCGCATCCTCGACATCATGAGAAAACTATCTGCACCAAGCTCACCTGTGCCGTCGCGTGTGTTGAAGTCGTTGCCAAAGACAGACAGCTCCGAACGACGGCCAATGGCCACTTGTGACACGTAAGGCATGAGGTTGTTGGGTATGCCCTGGGGGTCCTCACCAATGTAGCCAGACTCGTGGGCGCCCACTGGGTTGAAGTACCTGAGCAGCACTATCGACCAGCCCTGGGATGGACAGGTACACGGACGCAGGTCTTTGTAAGAGCTGCGCATCTTTCGTTTAGAAACAGTCATACTTGTATATTTTTAGAGAAAACAGAACTACGACCGAGACCAAATTATATGCTGGGTGATTTAGGGGCCCTTTAACACGATTTAACAGCTTTGAAGTAGTGCGGAACAACACATGGACACCACACAGTGCTACATCACCTACCTTATGTGCCTTCTCGTGTCCGTATGTCATTTTGCACTACGTCAAAGCTGTTCAAACGATTCACCAACAAGCCCTCATTGCAACCCTTGTCCCTTCAACACAAGCTGCACACACAAGAAAGATACGCTATTCACACATCTACGCAGTGACACTCACCTCCTCGGAGGCACTGAGATCCTTGAGCATTTCCTCAATGAAGTACTTTGTGCGCCCGTAAGGGTTGGTGCAGGACTGACCCGTCGGGTGGTTCTCGTCGATGGGCAGGTACTTGGGCACGCCGTACACCGTGCACGAGCTGGAAAATATGATCTTCTTGACGCCATGGCTCCTCATCACCTGCGTGTCGAAGCACGGGGTCAGTCTAGACAGCCCGAACTCCCGAAAGCCGCGAGCGATACCATTACGCGAGATGTGTCAAAATTTTGCTTGCCATGACATACCCATCAGCTGCACGTGAACATCTTTGTTAAATGGCTCCACAGCAATTATGTCGGCAAACTGCTTTATGGGAATGTTCGTTCAATGTGTTTGGAAGATGGCCTGCTTTAGATGCAACAGCATGCCCGAGATCTCTGAAGACTGTGAGCATAATTTACTGAACGTGACAGGTATGTTTCTCTCACAATGCCAAACACTGCAAGCAGCAATATCCAAAGGAAAAGGACAATGGGAGGCAAGATTAACAAAAGGGAAGAGGATAAAGACAGCTTTGTCTCTTTTGAGGGCCACTACGTACTCCTGCTTGGTACCTAAATAAAAGCTAGGTAATGCACCACACTACTGAGACACACACACAAAAAAGAACTAACATAAGGGGAACATGGGTACAAACAGGACAATATGTACACAATCACATTCAAACGCATGCATACACATCTGCCAATAGATAGTATACTGGCGAATTCTACAGCGAGTGTAATATTCCTGCTCTGCTAAAGCATGGCACTACTAATTTTACAAATCACCATGCAATCATAATATAACAAATCACCGTGCAGGTCACAAGAATAACTACAGGCTGAAACTTCCAATTTGAAGCTATGTAGCACTTTGTCTATGTTATCAATTTTCCAGTTTTTTCTCAATTCTTTGGCAGGCAGTCATGGTAGCCAGGTGGCCTTCTCAGTTTCATTAATGAAAAAAGGATCTTTTTTTCTTTCTGGGCATTTCATAAACGTAGATCCACTCATATCTCAAAATTACAATTTTTGCATGCAAAGCTACTTCATGTCTACGCTGTCCAAAACTAGGGCATCTATGTAGCACAAAATTTTACTGCAGTAGGCACCATACAGCGACACAATGATGTGGCAATGCATTCATCTGACCCTCTCATGCTCGTGCTTCCCACCTGCCTTATATACCAGGGTTTAAAAAAAATAAAGACTTAAGTGCACCATATCCATTACAGCGGCAGCCTGTAGACTGCGTAACTCTCACAGCTCATGTAGGGCACAAACGCACAAGGACTACAACCAGCTGCTCGCGTTCCGTTCACATCACAAGCACAGGGGAGGCAGGCGTTACTGTGCGAACCATGCAGGTGGCAACGTATTCACAATGTATGCCACTCACGTCAAGAAGGTTCACAGTTCCGCCTAGGTTGGTGCGGTAGTAGTCAAGCGGAATCTGCCACGACTCGCCAACAGCCTTGAGCGCCGCAAAGTGGATCACACAGTCGAAGTGATGCTGCATGGTGAAGGAAGCGAAAAAAAGAGAAAAAAGAAACGAAACTCTAACCACAGTCAAGTGGATTGTCATCAAATTGCACAAAATGTATCCTGCACGGAACTGTCCATTTAGGGATTTTATTTTATGTAATGGAGAGGTACTAATTTTGTTTGCATGAGCCTTTTAGAAAATGAAAGAGAAAGAACTTAAATTTGGTGGTTACATCTGGATCCCCAACACATTCAACCCTCCATAGCATCAATTTAACTAGCTTTGGCTGCGATGGGAGGATTAACTGGACAAGTATCTGTTGGTAGTAATGCTGATAGTTAGCAAGCCTAATGCTTCTAAAATTTTGAAAGATATTTATTGATTGGTTCATCACATGTTGTGTGCCAGAATTATTTTGCCCTATTTCTTGTTGTATGTGGCCTGCAAGATATTCCTGTTCTTTCGGAAAGGGTGTAAGTTTAACCAAAAACTCCTTTGACAGCTTTCGGCGCATGAACTTTTAAGATCATAAGCTGATGGCGCATAAATCTCGAATTTTTCACCATTTCTGTCATGCTAGATTAACGGTTTGATGTTTCTATGCAATCATCACGTAGACAATTATTCGGTGCATCTTTCAATGATTTTCTTCGATGCACGCTTGCCTTCTTAAAGATGTCGTCTATGGAAGCCTGGTCCTTCAAATCCGCTTTGTAGAATGTCACCGTCTTTCCGGTCAGCTCCTGAACCCTCCGTAAACTCTCGGGCATTTTACCTTCCTTATCTGCAAAAGACAAAAGGCCATGCATATCACTCTGTTAGTGGCAAGAAGCTCTGTGTAGACAACATGACCTCTTTACAAGTCACTCTTCACAAGACAAAAGCGCTGCTAAGCACTTTTTTCCTTATTGTGATGACTAAGACCTTAACCATGCGACAAGATGCAGAGACATCATGATGCGTTTGCAAATTGAATAATGTCTCAATTCGGAGCCTCAGTATCGCAGTGTGAGTAAGGTCTTAGAGGGTAAAGTGTTAGCTAACACATTTTCGTCACACTTTTTAATCAATGTAATGCCAGCGAAGGTGACAACTTAGTTGATTGCTGTCGTGTAGACTGCCATATATGCGTGACAATCACAAATTGTCAGTAGTCACATGATCACGTTAAAGTGCGTACAACTAGCGGTAACGAAGCAAAGCTACTTCCGAGCAGCTTGCGTGTCGTCTGCTCGAGACATCAGCGCATGCGCGGTGACGCGCATATAAAATCAGCCGACGTGCGCACCGCACGCTGACAGCTGCAGTCGAGTTAACCTGACAGCGCAGCGAAAGACTACTCCTGCTGCGCTACGCTTTACGGGTGTGTCAGAAAAAGAAAGAAAGAAAAGAAGAAGGAGAAAGCAACTGCGTGAAGCAATGCCTACGTACCCGGATGAGCGTTGTGGTAATTGTCCATGACGACGACATCGTAACCGGCGTTGAGCAACTCTAGGACGGTGTGGCTACCGACGTATCCGGCACCTCCAGTCACGAAGATGTTGCCCTTGGAGGTCATCACGCCAGGCACGATGTCACCTATCAAAGGAAACGACCTTTGATCGAGGGCTCGCCACAGACGAGCGTACGTGATGCGAGATGGCGCGCGCGCGCTTTCCAACGCGTTGGCACGTTCGAGCACCTCTCAAGAAAAATTTGGCAATATCCCCTTCCGCTCGGAGCCAATTATCGGCGCTCGCAAGACTAGCACGGTAATCTGATCGACTCCATACAGCCACGAAACTTGAGAACGCCCCCGTACACATACACCGTGTTCTCATTCATTCGACGGCTAATTCATGGGAGTTAAGGAAACATTGCGCAACCTACTTGGCGTTAAGTATACGAGGTTCGAAACGTAAGATACGGAGAGAAATGGAATGCACGGTATTTAGTACTCACGTCGATGCGCTACGTGGAACAGCCGGGGATACGGACGTCGACTGCCTCAGCGGCAACGGCACATCGAACGTTACTCCTCAACCTGTGTTTCGGTTTCTAAGGGGTACCGTAGCGCCCCCACATCATTTCGTAGTTGCGTAAACATGGCGACTATGACGTAATTATGGCTTTTTTAAAGCACATCCTTCGAGATTTGCGACTATAATCAGGGAATATACGTTTGTACACTACCTATTAAAGCTAGGCATTTCTCTTTGCAGTGTTCGTAATATGCCTGATCAGGTTTGCAGAATAAGATTTAAATAGTTTATTAACGAGAAATGTGTTAACAGGACATAGAGCATCCGCAACGCTAGAAATGCAACAGGGAGCGCTGTCGAACTTCCGGTATGCCGTCGCCGTGTGTTTGAGCGTCGTAGTGAAAGACTGTTCTGTACGGCGACTTTTTCATTTTTTTCTCGCGTGTTATCCTCTGACCGAGTGGACCGCACCGCGCCGATTCACCGTAATAAAGCATGGAGTGTCTCGTGGGAGTGGCCTTCAAGGATTTTGTGCTGCTAGCGGCCGACAGAACGACTGCTTTCAGCATCATAGTACTGAAGCACGGTGAGTGTGCGCTTTTGCATGGACTCGTTTTCCTGTCGTGTTATTGCTTTACGCGCACGGGACGAATGCGGTACGTTTCCTGATAAATGTGAGATCGTTCCTCAATGTCCACATCAATGTCAGAACGATGCGAGGTTTCCCAACAGCTTCTAAAGTGCCGGTGTTTCCGGAACGCTAGACACAGTACCACCCCGCATCACATTTTCGCATGCATTCATGGCTGTTAACGTGCTAGTTGGTTCAGCGTTCATACTTCCAGCGTTCGCGCAATTTGCTGATTGTGGAGCATTTAAGGACCTTCGTGGCTTCGGTGTTTTCCCAGAAATTTGCTCGGCACGCTTGAATCGCTAACCCGCCAGAAGCGCGATCTATCGACTACGGGGCACACTCGGTTCTCGTCCCATGACGCTTGCGTTTTCGATCGGAAGATTGCACAACCATAGCAGCGGCACTCCGGTCCTTTCGTAAGGGTTTTGGGTCTTTTTTTCGTAACGTCATGGTCGAGCCGCTCGAGGCGACCGCAAGTCGCGTCGTTGGCGCGGGCGTCGTTTTCGGCGGAGAGCTGCGATTGCTACGTGACGCTGCCAACAGTATGCAACCTGGCGCTAAACCGTGCGTGGTGCGTTAATCTATTTTTGTGTAACGTTTCAAAGACGTCGATGCAGTCGCGCGACGCGTTCGTTGAGGATACCGAAGACAACTGGCAGAACTGCGTACGGGTAAAGTAATGGTTTTGCATTGTAAAGCGCAATGCGGATCGTAGCGCTCTCTCACGGTCAATAGTGTTCCTACGGACGCAAACAAAGCCGTGCGTGCTGTTGCTGGGGCGCTTGCACCACTGTCCTGTGAGCGGTCCGCCGCGGACGACACAACATGGCGATGTGTTGACGGAGAGAGCGGGCCCCCGTCGCTGGTGTCGTCGAACCTTCGGCCGTGACGGAGGGGAAAGCCCGCCCGGCCGCGCCGAAGTCACACAAAGGAACCATCGCGCTCCCGGAGCCGCGTGGGGGGTCGATGCGTGCCAGGTTGACCGAGTTGCGGCGTGCCATGAGCTTCTCGAGCAAAGCCAAGGCGACGAGGACGACAACAAAGCCTCCTCCGACAAGCGAACAGGACGTCGTCTCCACAGCGAATGGCGATGTTGCGAGCGACTGCGACAACAATGCCGAGGTCGCCCTCATCGACAGGCGGCTGCCCCGTGAGCTGCTCCTCAAGATCTTCTCATTCCTCGACGTCGTCTCGCTCTGCCGATGCGCCCAGGTCTCCAAGGCGTGGAACGTACTGGCGCTCGACGGCAGCAACTGGCAATCCATCGACCTGTTCGAGTTTCAGCGCGACATCGAGGGACCCGTCGTGCAGAACATCGCGACCCGCTGCGGCGGCTTTCTCCGTCGCCTCGGACTTCGGGGATGCCAGAGCGTCGGCGACGCGGCGATGCAGGCGTTCGCCGCACGCTGCCGAAACATCGAGGCCCTCTCGCTGAACGGCTGCCGACGCGTGACGGACGTCACCTGCGAGAGCGTCGGCGCCCACTGCTCGCGTCTCGTCGACCTGGACGTCGGATCGTGCGGACAGCTGACCGACCGATCGCTGAGGGCCGTGGCGGCGGGTTGCCGCAACCTCGAGCGCCTGGACGTCTCCTGGTCCCAGCAGGTGACGCCCGACGGCTTCGTCCGCGTCGCGCGCGGCTGCCCCCGGTTGCAATCCCTGGTTGCCAAGGGGTGTCCGGGACTGGACGACGTCGCATGCCGGGCGCTGGCCGAGGGCTGCCCGCGGCTACGCGCCGTGAGCTTCAACGAGTGCGTCGCCGTGACGGACGTTGGAGTCGTGGCGATCGCGTCGCGCTGCCCGGACCTCGCGTACGTCGGACTTTCCAACTGCGCCCAGATCTCGGACGCCTCGCTGCTGGCGCTAGCGCAGCACTGCCGGTCTCTGAGGACTCTCGAGGTTGCCGGCTGCTCCCGGCTCACCGACGTGGGCTTCCAGGCGCTGGCGCGCAACTGCGCGTCGCTCGAGCGCATGGACCTCGAAGAGTGCGTCCACATCACCGACGCGACCCTGGCGGCCCTGGCCGGCTTCTGCCCGCGGCTCGAGAAGCTAAGCCTTTCGCACTGCGAGCAGCTGACCGACGAAGGCATTCGCCACCTGTCCGTGGGCTTGGAGAAACTCGTCCTTCTGGAACTCGACAACTGTCCCCTGGTCTCGGAGGCCTCGCTCGAGTACCTGTCGCGGTGCCCGGCACTGCGTCGCGTCGACCTCTATGACTGCCAGCTGATCACGCGCGAAGCCGTGGGCAAGTTCAACGCACGAATGCCCCAGCTCCGCATCCACACGTACTTCCCGCCGTTGCCGCCTCAGCCGCCGAGGAACAACGACGCTGGTCACGGCGACGCCGACGGCGGTGCGGCGCAGCCGTTGCGAGGTCGTGTCGGGACGCAGCCGCGTTACTGCCGCTGTTGCGTGATTCTCTGAGACGGGGACTTCCCACACGGACGCTAATCGCTTTTGTGTCTTTTTTTCTTTCTTTTCTGGAACTCTTTGTTGCCGTGTAGCGTGTCGTCTCGGGCCGCGCTTCACGTCGTTTTGAAACCACGGAGCGGCGGTCGTATTTCACGTACCCGTTGCATCGAGACGAGCGAGTCTTAAGCGATTGAGCCATTAATTAAAACTTTCGAGGACTACCCGAGTCGCGCCCGCAGCCACTGACAGAGATGAGAGGTTCCGGGACATTGACCTCTTTTTTTTCTGAGGTCTCGTTGACTCGTTATGTGGGCCGATCGCACAGTTTTCATATCACTAGCGTTATACTCCTAAGCAAGGCATGCGCCTCATCTCTCTGCCGATACAAAATGCACCCGCAATCGGTGCTTGGAGCGCTCGTTGGAAGAGCAGTGGGAAATGGGTACATGTGCTGCAGTGGTTGAATCCAAGACTGAAATGTCGTCAACACTGCAGTGAAAGCTCAAACAAGCCACCTTTCTGGCTCCGTTATGGTGTAGATCCGAACAGGAAACATCCTTGCATATGTCACGGTTTACAGCGAGGGTGGCGTTGCAGTTTGTTTCGTTCTTGCTGTGTCAACTGCTTGCCCCTTAATTTGGTTCAGTGCTATCCCACAAGTATGAGTAGGAAACCCGCCATTAACTAATAGAAGCCATGTATGATGAGTCTTGCATTGTCTATCGACCAGTTAAGCGGCTAGCCAAGTTGAAGTGGTTCAAGGGTGCAATTCATGTGGCATGTTCATTGCTTTATCCTCACTTATTTAGGCTGCGTTTGAAGTGAAGGGGCAGTTGAGTTGTTAATTTGCTCTGCCACGTTGACCCTTGCAGTTGGAGTAATGAGTCTTGAGTTTACAGCTTCTTGACAAAGATATACTTGTGCTTGACGTTTGAAAGTCTCGCTGGATAGCATGTCCCTGTTTGGCTTTCCTTCTTGTGGGTGCTGCGTTGCTGTTTCATCGTTTGCACAGTTCTTTCTCTGTACTTTGGTAACCTGTTGGTCGTGCGCAGGCTGTGATTTTATAGCTTGAAGCTTGCTTTTTCGGACAAAGCCGTTGACATTTTACCCAGTGACGTTACCCGCTACTTGCTTTTAGAGTTTGTTTGCAATATGTTTTCCCCGGTACCTGTAGTAGTTTTTATTTTTTAACGTAGGTGCTCCGCTTTCATTGTTACCCTGACGCAACGATAGTGAGGACTAACAAGTGTGTGTGTGCAGTGTTCTTCAGTGTGTCAGTGCGTAGACCAAAGCTTTTCTACAAGACTTGGTGGCATTCTGCTTATGTTAATGACTTTCATTTATATTAGCAAGTTATACGAATGCATTGTTTAACGAATACGTTGTTTAACCCCCTAATGGCTAGACCACGATAGACTTGGAAGATGTACTAACCGCGTTGTGTGGTGTGTCTCGTTGAAATTTGTCAATTTGACATGTAACAGCGAGTCTTGGCCTACGTGTCTTTTGAACTGGCTTGTTTTTTGTAGTCAGTGCTTTTAGGCGAACTTTCTTAAGTGTCCTTAATACCCAATCGCACAGTATAGTTGATGCTGCATGAACTGTGACATATAGAACTATACACAGCATCTCACCGTATTTTTTTACTAATAGGTTTCATATGAAATGAACTTGTTTTCCATTTCTCACTTACGCACGCCAGCACCGCCACTGTGGTCCTCGCCTTGTGCTTTTCCATGTGTGTAGCTTATCGTATAGTTGGCATTGTGTGCGCTAGTGTGGGCGCGTCGGAATGTGCAGCAAAACAGTGTCGGGTCTCTTTGGGGACACACTAACAAAGTGCATCGTTATCATCGTAAATACCAACTGCGTTTCTCGGAAGATGTCCTGAGCTCTTCAGAACGTTTGAAAGTCCTTCCAACCATTTTTCTTGCGATGCCTTTGGTTTATCGATATTGTTTAAAAAGTGGACTTTGACATTCAGTTTTGTGGTTGTGTCGCACAAACGTATGTGGCAGGTTTGAAAGCAGTTTCCTTTGTCTTAGAGTCCATGGTGCCTTGGCCGCCCGATCGGCTTTGAGGGCGTCGCTTTGAATACGTACACGCTGTCCGAACTGGTAGAAGAATATTCAATATGGATCTTGTATGCTTTCAATACGCACAGGCTGTCCAAATTGGTGGAAACGGTTGTGCTGAAATGTGGGCCGGTGCACACTTTTGTCAATAGTCTTTTTTTTGACATGCTTGGATGTTTGTTGAAATCACCACCTCTGCATGTATTATTGCTTCACAAATTGATAGTGCCTTTAGAGTTGGAACTTTGGCTGTCTTTCCTCGCCTTCTTGGACGATGTGTCGTTAGACCCAAACGCTTAAGTTCTCCTTTGAAAATGGAGCAGTGTTTAATCTCTGTGATCGCTTGAGTGCGTTTCTGTCTACTTCCTTTCTGGTTACTGCCACCTACATGCATTAAGTTTTCTACTAGAAATACTAGAAAGATGTCTGACCAGAAGTGTGTCTACGCTTTGCAAGCCAGCTCAGCGTGAGAAGGATCGGCTATATGTTGGTTCCTCTGAAACTTCGTCCTTGTAGGTTTCTGTACTGACCTTTCTTATGCTTCGATGTCATCGGGCATTGGCCCTTTGACTGCCATTCATATCCTTTCCTTCTCTCTACCTTTGCAAGACGGCTGTCTTTGGAATTTGTTTGACTATTAAATTATTCGGAATTTAGAAACTCGTCGCTTGTTAGAATTGTCGTAGCTGAAATGTCACCTGGGTTTTAGCTGCAGCCTTGCAGGCTCAAGGAAAAGGCAGTTGTAGTTTTTATTAGAGCATAGAATTGGGTAACGGAGAATGAAAGGGGACGAGAAAAGTACAGTAGAAGGTGATCCTGAACATGTAGGTTATAGCACACGCAGCCTAAGTTTCCACAACTTCTCCATGCTCTCGAAATTTCTTCGTAAAGTGTACTGTGATAATGATAGAAAAAAACTTAAGTCATGAGCAATAACGATGTTATTGTTTGGCCAAGGATGCTCTCATGCCATTGGAAACCTTTTCCATCATTTGTCAGCACACTAGGTGATTGACCCACAAACAATAGCCAAAAAGCCACAGTGTCTTTCTTTCCTTTTTCATGAAACCTGCAGCGATTCATGAAATGTCACCTGCTTTTTGTAATTTAAACAACTGTGACCTCCCAGTTTTCTTATGGTAGTGTTTGCATGAAACACTGTGCTTGTATCATCAGCCACTTACCTGTCCAATTATCGAGCTTCTGATTTCATTCTGTGCATGGGAAAGAGGATTGAGAAAGAAGTGAAATCCTCGTAAACCGTTGCGAGAGGATACGAAAACAAAAACACAAGGGAATATCCTCGCTACTTGAAACACAGTGTCGTCATTCTAGGCGTCCGCATTGTGGCCTCACGCCCGACCGTCTTATCTAGTGCCTATGCTAGCGGTCACGTGCCTTCATGGAGTGTTGCGAGGTCTTGTTTGCATGAACAGATTTGCGCTCGGGGTCGCGAGAGAGAGCCGAGTCTTTGGAACGGAATCTAGCCGTAATTCGCACCTTCTTGCTCACCTGTGCAGATTGCAGTACCGTCAAGTGCTGCCGAGCATTGCGGAAATTTGTCGCTCCTCTGCATTCTCCGATTGTGACATGGTTCGTGGTTGTGGCGTTTCGTCGCTGCGCGTCGTTCAGATTTATTCGCCCTTTATCTGCTTGGTCATTGCACTCTGAAAGAGTTTGTTTTGGTGCAGAAGGTTTGTAAGCCTGAATCTTGTGTGTTGGTCCTTTCGTTATGAGGCCGCAACTTTAGTTGCTAGAAACTGACTCACATAACGAGAGAACAAAAACAATAGTTCGTTCACACCAAGTTTGTTGACCTCGCATGTTTGTTCGCTCTATCGTGCAGACAAATCTGTGCGCAGCTCGAGTTTTGAGCATGCAAACAAAGTTTTCATGATCTATTTAAAGCAAAATTGTGTCTGTGAAAGAAAGCAAATGTTGAAAAAGTTACGTTTCATACTGACAGTCTCTTTTTTTCATTTTTCTGCCACTTATTCCTCTGTCCAGTGGTTCCGGCCTAAGTCCAAGGTTGGATAAGCTGCCGATAAAATGTTATCTGTGGCGAGATAGCGACCACGAGGTGGTGTGGTTTTTGTGGGCGATACTACTCGCGCGGGCCTTTGCAGTGTCCCCTCACTGTTTGCTCTGGAAACTGTGTTGTGTCACATCCTTCCGGTGGCGTTTCTAGCTTTTTTTTCATTACTCAGAACCAGAAAGATGGCCGGGAGTCGGCTCGCACATTCCGAACACAGCTTGCGTGGTTTGGGTGGTGTGTGCTCCACGCTGCCTTGGATATTGCGTAACTTGATACGTTTTGCCGCTTGCCTTCACGTTCATACTGCTGTCTTCTTGTATTTGCTAGAGAAACCCTTTGTGTGATCTCCGGTGGGGAGTCGAGGACTGTAGGCTCCAGTGACCAAAGTGAGCGGCTCGTCCCTTCAGCGTTTGTTATACTTGAGGACCGGTCGAACACTCGTCGGCTTATGCCTTGCAAAGGGAACACGTGTTACACCTGCAATTGGACATGCCTTGCATGATTGCTGTGCTTGTGGGGAGGGTCCACGCCCCAGCTCCGTAGAGGTGGTCTTCTTTCTCATGTACAGTGCTCGCAGACTGAAAGGCGACGCAAAATTTTTAGTATAACGACTGGTTTGTTTAATTGCTCGAGATAACCACATCGCGTCACTACGAATCTGGCCACTAAAGGTAATGTTGTCCCTGACGTAAGTGCTTGAGTCAAAATTACGCCGATTTGGCACGAACTGAATACGGTGGTAACGAATGTACGTGTGTGACTTGGCCCTCAACTGTTGCGTTTCAGTTCACGTGTACTATACAAGCATAAAGACCGGTCATGTCACTTTCAAGGAGTAAAAATCCTGGGCAGCACGCTTGGCCCGTCGCCGACTGTTTAGTTGCCTCCACAGCACTCGTCATCTTGCTTGTGCCTTAGAAGAAGAAAAAGTGATGTACGCCGGACTTGGCAGTAGGTTTTCGTACGTCGTGCCCGACAGCTCAGAGCTTTGCTGCCACGCCACATGGGGGTGCACATCATGCTGCAGCTGTAGTTAGTGCCTTCTGGTGGTAGAGCTCACAGTAGGTGGGAGCTTAACGGTGCCTGGTTTTTCCTTTACTTCGTCCGGTGTGTGCTCTAGTTGGTGGATGTTTTTCTCTTCCATGTATCGTCAGTGTGTGCACGTGTGTGTATGTGTGTTTGTACGATAGCGGTAACTGTTCGCTCGATTGGTGCTCAAAGTGGTTTGATGACGTGTGCCGTCGACAAGTTTAGTGCCCAAAGGTATTTATAGGCTGCTGTGGTGGTGTTACCCTAGGAAATGGTGTGATGCGTGTAGTGGAAACAACTTAGACAATGTTATTTCTACGGACAGCTTTCCTCTTTCTCATTTTATAAATAAAACAATTGTGAATCGTTTTCTTTGTGTATGCGTTTCATACAGATTGCAGGTACAGCATGAAAACTGTCTACGGTGTATACCATTTCGTGTGATCTTGTGAGCTGGTTGATAGCCCTGTCAGTGACCGCAAAGCAAGTAATGACCTTGTACCGACACAGACTTGCTGGTGTAGAAGTGATACTGATAGTCTAGCGGGTGTTGAAGCTGTTTACGGCAGGCCCAGTACTGTTTGCAATGTCTGACTCTGCCTGATCACATTCGGGATTGTAGAAGAGGTAGAGAACGACTCGCAAAGTTCAAGACTCAGCGCTACAATAGTGTTGTTTCACAATTCTGAAAAGGTCTTATCTATTAGGTTATTACACTAATAATTAAAGCTGGTCGACTCCACGAAAGATCGAAAAAGGGTGTATATTTGATGTTTCCGATTTTCCTGATAATTTTGTATGTTGTGCACATATGACTGCACAGCACGAAATCGCAGTTTGTTTTCAAATAAAAATTTTTTGCAACACAGGAAAATTCGACAAGTGTCGCCGGTTGACGACGACCATTTTACGAAGAGTGCGTTTTCGTAAATTCGCAATCATGCTGGCAGCCACTGAAACTATATATTACAAATATCTTTATTTTTGGCGGAAGTAGAAGTAAAGAGGAAATAGCTCTTATCATTTCATGGAATTCTGAGTAAATTATGTATTTTTAAAAATTCACGAAAAACGCTGCGTTTTAGAAAATTACTCAAATTTGGGACGCTATGGCTACTTCTGTGAACATCTTAGCTTGTTCATATTTGCAGTATGAATAGGCCTTTATGTGAATAATGAACCTCTGCATTTGTATTTCTCTAATAATTTTCAAAGTAGTAAATTTTCATGCTCGAAACACCAAAAAGAGAAAAGTGCTCCTCCATTCAAAAATCTATAATAAAAAAAACCCAATCTCAATTTGGTTCAAAGTCCCCCAAAATGTTCTCAAAGGACTGCAGAATGATATTATGAAAAAACATGTTGCATCATTTTTATTACAACAAAAGCAGAAAATGTCAAACATTGTGTTTCCAGAGCGTGGTGGCTACTGCGCAAAGGAGATCTCTTGTAACAAGAAAATACAGTAACACGTCTTTTTTTCTTTTCTGAGCTTCGCTAAACAACAGTAATGATCTATGGTCGGAAATTGGGAATTGTTTTGTAAAGAAAAAGACCGTTCCAATTAAATGCATTCGCGTGGTTTGCGACTTCACGCCAGTGTTAGACATCCCTCAGTCCACAGTATGCACTTTCAATTGTAGCCTCCTTTTCTTTCATCTATTTCAGTTGAGTATAATTCATATCTTGAGTGCTAAAGAATGCATTCCCTCCATGCGTCTCTTATGATGATGTGCTGTGCCAGAATTGAGAGATTGGTATAAAAGCCCAGGTCTCTTCATGAATGGAAATGAATTTCTGGAGAGCGGTCGCCAAGAGGTGTGGTTTTGTTGGCCCAAATGTGTACGTTGTCAAACCTTATGTGATCAATGCAGAGTTTAAAAAGAATCGATTACGTGAAGATTGGTGGCAGCAGTTCTGGCCACGGACAAAACACGTTTTGTTTGCATTGCATCTGCTTTGTTTTGCATATCCTTCTTTCTCTTGAAGGAGTGCTGGCAGATCTGGTTTCGCTCTTGAATTGAGCGCGCATCCTGCTTCATGACCCTCCGCAAAAGAGTCTCGATCCGATATCTTCTACGTAACGAAAATTCTGCTGCAGCGGAATTTTCTTTTTGTGCACCATGAGGCAGTCCGTACAAAATCTCGGCCATGGCTATAACGCCTACCCATAGCCACCTTCAGAGCGTAGGATAGTGATCGCATCAAAGTGAAGCACAATTTGGATGCTTAACTTCTATCTCAGGTGGTGTTTGGCTGACTGGCACAGCCGTACTCGTTGCTGTCGTCTGCTCAGGCGGGCGTCCATCGCGCCGCCATTTGCACCTGTCCGCCTAACGCATCGTGTTGCCCGCAGGGCGGGCAACACGATCCGCACGGTGCGGATCCAGAGACCGGGCGGGAGAGCGACGAGCGGTGAAAAATGTATCGTGTAACCAACGCAATCGACACCCCAGCTTTTTCTCGTGCATAGCGACAAAGCCTGGCAAACAATGTGTGGCTGCTGTGCTTAGGTTGCACTGCGGTACTCGCCGTTCACCACTGCCGCCATTTGCGATTTCTCACATTCTTACAATGCATGATCGACTCAGCTACACATATTTTGCGTTTAGCTTCGTTACTTTTAATAAGCGCATTTACTAAAAAAAAATTATCCAGAGGAATGAAAATGTCCGTGCTGCCCGTCGACGAGGAATGTAAGTGGTGTCGCAAATGCATTTAATTGGAACGATCTTTTTTTTTCTTTACAAAACAGTTCCCACTTTCCAACAATAGATCATTACTGCTGTTTAGCGAAGCTCAGAGAAGAACAAAGACGTGTTACTGTATTTTCTTGTTACTAGAGATGTCCTTTACGCAGTGGCCACCACGCTCTGGAAACACAATGTTTGACATTTTCTGCTTTTGTTCTAATAAAAATGATGCAACATGTTTTTTCATAATATCATTCTGCAGTCCTTTGAGAACATTTTGGGGGACTTTGAACAAAATTGAGATTGGGTTTTTTTTATTACAGATTTTTGAATGGAGGAGCACTTTTCTCTTTTTGGTGTTTCGAGCATGAAAATTTACTACTTTGAAAATTATTAGAGAAATACAAATGCAGAGGTTCATTATTCACATAAAGGCCTATTCATACTGCAAATATGAACAAGCTAAGATGTTCACAGAAGTAGCCATAGCGTCCCAAATTTGACTGATTTTCAAAAACACAGCGTTTTTCGTGAATTTTTAAAAATACATAATTTACTCAGAATTCCATGAAATGATAAGAGCTATTTCCTCTTTACTTCTATTTCCGCCAAAAAGAAAGACATTTGTAATATATAGCTTGAGTAGCTGCCAGCATGGTTTTGAAGTTACGAAATTGCATTCTTCGTAAAATGGTCGTCGTCAACCGGCGACACTTGTCGAATTTTGCTGTGTTGAAAAAAATTTTTTATTTGAAAACGAACTGCGATTTCGTGCTGTGCAATCATATGTGCACAACATACAAAATTATCAGGAAAATCGGAAACATCAAATATACACCCTTTTTCGATCTTTCGTGGAATCGACCAGCTTTTATCTTTGGAGCCAACATTGATAGGAGGATACTTAAAAACCCTACTTGAACTAGTTGAAATCTGCTTAAATTAATTATTCTGGTTGCCGTCATAACTGGTAACGTTGCTCCCAATGCGGATTTGTGGCATCTTGTCCATGACGGACTTTAATTTTCTGTTGAGTTTTGCCTGTTAGCAGTACCATAACAAAAAAAAAAAAAGGCAGCGTGAAAACACGGCAGCGTCCACAGGCCCTTATTGCTTTATGAAAGCTGTCAAAAGGTCTCCCAAGTGTATAATCCTCTGCTTAAAAGCCACGGCAACACTCTGAATACTGCATCCATTTTTTTTTTTTACATATTTCGAAAATCAAATTTCACGCACGGATGCACTGCGTGTGCTGTTAGCCATGATGCTGAAGTGCTCCTGACGCATGGCATGATAGGCCACGTACTTGACTCCATCTGTTTTGTACGTAGCATGCAATGCTGTTGAAGCTACGCGAGAAGTTTGGTAAGGAATAGGTGCAATGCCACGTGTTTCGTGGGTTGCACGTGTTCGGCGAGCACGAGCTTGCGTGTGCAAGCACTGTGATGGACTGCGAATGAAAATCATCAAGAAAGAACACAATGAAACGTAAAGACAGGTGGCCACTCAGCCGCCTATCGCCGGGGTTAGAACAAAAATACTGATCTCCCGGCACCATTTTCAGATTCACTGTCCTGCTGCCACCCCTCACCCCCCCCCCTTTTTTTTTTAGTTTTGCAGCAGCCCTTCTGTGGTAACCTGTCACGTGTTGACAGCTCGATAACGTCAGAGCACGTGGCAGTCGTGTAAATCCTGTGGTTAAAGTGCCTTTGCGTGTTTTTTTTCCCTTTGTTGTGGCCACATTCACTCCTATTTTTCGTGACATGCGCGTCAGGTCTGTTGATAGGAAAAAAAGAAAGATGAGAGACGTGCTTTCTGAACCAATTGTCGTGCTGAACAATAAAGGGCACTTGTTCCTTTTTCTTCCACGACTCTGGCGCGTGTCTTTTTGCCAGAGGTAGCATCGAGCATAGCACACTTTCGGGTTGCGCGATTTTTCAGTGCCTAAAAGGTGAAACGGTGAACAGTGTGAAAGAACATGCTCCTCATTTCACGGTCCAGCGTAGAGCACGTTTAAAGCAGCCTAGAGGTCTAGCCATTACTTGCAGATACTCATTAAGATTAACGAGTTGCTTCGGTGCTGTTGACAATTTTAGTTCCATTCTGTATGTTCCATTTCATTTGGTTGGATTGAATGACAAAAAAACCGGACTTCATGTACTGTTTTGAGTGAAAATGTGGACTTTGTAGGTGCTGCAAAAGCCTTTTTATCAACCTACATCCTCGTCCACAAATAAGATGTTACTGCTTGCAAACTGAATCTATGATGTTGGTATCCGAGAACCTCCTGGTTCCAGCACACACGCGAAATCCGTGACTAAACTTTTTGAAATTGTCTAGCTCCCCATCCCTTTGACAAAGACAAGATGCAATCGCACGCGTGAAAGTACGTCTTGCTTAATGTGAACGATTGCAAAAGTTCATATTTTTGATAAACAATCATTGATGCATATGTGCAGTGTTTGATTTGAGTTCCTTTCGCTGCCTCTCACTGCCCATCCAGACAAGTTTGAGGGTGGAGGATTTGAAGTAAAGTGCTAAAAAAAAATACAATCCCTGAACGACATGAACTAGCAGCAGAATCAACCAATGGCCATTGGCTACGCATTCATTCCGTAGTGGACCCTTCTATGTTTTTTTTTTTTTTTTTTTTTTCAGCTGTGGAAACGATTGCACAAGTTCTCCTCTTCTCATTCGCTTCACAAAACAGTTGGCGGCCGCAAAAGCATAAATCAGACTCGCGACAGCGCTGACTCAGCGGCGGCAGCATGCGAGCCCAGCTGTCTGTAGGAGGGATATAAAAAAAAAAAAGTTCAGCTGCTAACAGGTGTGGATTGATGGCTGTAAGGATTTGTCGGACGATGCATGCTGACACGCTGCCCTGAAACACTCTTTGCCAAATCGTTTGAGATGATGTTTTCAAGTCGGGCTTCGCTTTCCTTTTTCCGGCAGGCTTAATGTGTGGATCGTTGGCCTGAGTTCCGTTACTGGCAGGTGCGCAAGCTCGTGCAGTCACATAAACAAAAAGAAATTGAAAAAAAAATCACAGCATATCCACGGAGTGAATGATGATGAGTGGGCGAAGCTGCGGAGGTTCATCGGTAAACCGTGAATCTTCCGTGAATTCTGCCCAGTACATCATCACCGACGTGAGATCGGGCGTGTTTATACTAAAGGTTCGATGAGTTATGACGACTTGCAGCTCACTTTAATTTTACATGTACGCTGTGAATTTTCATTGTTTAGAAAACCATTGCTTTAGAAAACATCTGGCGTCTTTGTTTAAGCAGCTGGCGTCTTTTCATTTTGCTTTAGAAACATCTGGCGTTCTTTCGTTTTGCTTTTACAAAACATCTGGCGTCTTTCGTTGGTTTATTTCATCAATCAACGGCGTTTTGAACAAAATTTTTATTGTTTAATGACGCACAGGAGAAATCTCACCAGGCACTACCTTGGAGGTAAACAATGGCTGCTAATGGGAATGAGAGACAGAAGAAGTCGGCTTTTAGCTAACACTTACACTTCTACTTCTACTAACGTTTCCTACTGGAACATGCCAATGGCTGCTAATGGGGAATGAGAGACAGAAGTATTCGGCTTTTAGTTAACGCGCACGCTGCGAATTTTTTATTGTTCAACAACGCACAGGAAAAATCTCTCACCGGCACCACCTTGGAGGTCAAAGCGTAAGAATGGTTACGCACTACGACTACTACTACGACTACGAGGGACAAATGGGTGCCGCCTTAAGGAGCTTCGCCCCTAAAAGAAGAAAGCTTGTGCGATGTCTGGTTGAGTGTAAAAATGAAAGATGAATGAGTGATGCACCCAAGACTGTACCGTAAAACCACATTTTTCACCTCACACCGTGCTTTGCCTACTTTAATGAACTTGTATTATGGGGTTTTACATTCCGAAACTACAGTGTCATTGTGTGGCACAGCACAGTCGGGGACTCTGGATCAATTTCCAACACCTGGAGTTCTTACCACGAGTTCCTGCCAATTTTGGCTCATCACAATCGATTGTTTTTTGGTTTACAACAATAAGCCGTTCTCGTTGTAGACATTTTGCCACTTTCGGAATGGTTTTTAAGGTGCTTAGGTTGTCAGATGGCGTTTTTCCGTTTAGTGTATAGATGGCATTGGTGGTTTTGTTTACGGCTTGTTGGTTTGGAATTTTTATTTATTTGTTTATTTATTTCAGACATTATATGGCTGAAGGTGTTCCTAAAGAAATGCTACTTGCATTTAAAAAGATTTTATCAGAATGGCGGGATTGCGGCATGAAAAGATGAAACTGTCATATATACTTCTGCGTAAAGATATCTTGATTCAAGGGAGGAAGGCTAGCTTTCAAAAGCTTTGTGCCGTAAATTATTGACAAGGTTGGTGCATAACACAGAGGAAACAAGAAGTCAGTGCACTCATGTGCTGTTTCTGTAAATGCCACTGGTCTTCCCAACAAGGAACATTTGTAAGTAGTAGAATGGAAAGTTGGGCTAGTTGAAATGCTTACATGATTGACGCAGCACTAAAGACGAAGACGAAAGGAACACCGAGTGCACAGGACAGCGCTCGTCCTGTGCACTCGGTGTTCCTTTCGTCTTCTTCTTTAGCGCTGCATCAATCGTGCAAACATTTATAACTGTCTATTGCAGTGCCTCTTTTGTTTACATGTGTACACCTTTATGATATCATGTCACATAAGGTCCATTGAAAACTCAAGTAGCTCAGTTGCACAATGAAGTAAATGCTGAAAGAGAATATGGCAAGGAGCAAGAAGCACAAAAAAGAATTGCGTAAGGGTTAAACGGTGTCAATTGTTTCATGCATTGATGGTAATATTTTTGAGTATGCATTTAACACACCTTACAGAGACAATTACAGGTCCCTTTGCATCCACGTCACACTTCCACTTCACAAATTCGTGACTTTATTGTAAATGTATTACCACTGTCATGGCACTCTTAGGCTGTATGTGGCTGTCACACCAGAAGCATCCAGTTGTCGCCAGCGTACTTTGATGGTGATTCGAAGGAGTACTGACAAGAATTTTAAATATTTTTTTTTTAATGTTTAAAGTTCGACAGTGATTTCTGCGATTTAGGCTACATGCAACTCAGTGGAACTGTGTTGACTCATCGGGATAATGTCCATTGCAGTGGGGCTGGCTTGCAAATGCTAAGCATCCAGAACTCTAAAATCAGTCGAATATTTCATACGTCTTGTCCGACTTTGGCGTGTGGAGAGTCATTAACACTGCGTACCAAGGAAACGTAAAATGTCCCTTTTGCGATGTCTCAAAATCGTGTCGGTACTCCTTAAGGGAGCATCAACAGAACATGGCTGCAGAGCCTTCCTTGGGAGTACGAAAAATAGTTGTGTTACATTTCAAAACATGGACCAGCGGCCTGTTTATATCACCGAAACCTGATGAAAACTTGTTGAATAGCGAATGTCTCCGGAGCCAACACTTCAGCAAGAGTACCTGTCTTCATTGGGTCAGCAACTGCCTTCCTCAGCAGCTTGCTCATGTATGTCTTGCTCACTCTCACCCAGCCCCGAAAGTCGAGGAGGAGGGGAGTGAGCTTGTGCTTAAAGACGGGAAAAAGAAAGAAAAAGGGGGGCAGGGGGAGCTGTTGGAGATGAGAGTCTGGGTAATGGGTTTTTGCCTTGGAACAGTTGTTTTGTTGCATCAAGAATTCAGCCAATCCTTTAAAGCTCCGGCCTCGTGAAACTGTCTCTGGGCTCACGAAACATGTCTCTTCTCGTTGCAGATGAGGAAAAGATCCACAAGCTGAGCAATAAGTTGCTCATGGCCGTCTGCGGGGAGGCTGGTGACACGGTCCAGTTTGCCGAGTTCATCGCCAAGAACATTCAGCTGTTCAAGATGCGCAACGGTACTATTCATTGATTTACTCACTTCTTCTGTTGTTCTTTCTGGTTTACTTGTGCATATTTCTGTCTTCTCATTTTGTGATATGGACTAGCATTAAACACTTTAGCGCAATGACTGCACTTGCTGCCCTCTTAGTGTTTTTCTTGGTAGTTCACTAGTTGGGATCTAATTGGGCTGCCATAGATGGATGGCATTCTTCCCTAGCTGGCAGCAAGTATGCCCTTGCAATTTTTTTAACATCGTGCGAGTGTCGACCTGGGGGATACAGTTGTTTCTTTAGAATATTGGCAAGAAGCAATGAGATCAGCAATTCAACAACCAGCATCACACCACCTTTCTGAACACATGATCGCGCAGATAAGAGCAATATTGTGTGTGCATCTCTAAGCAAACAGCATAGCTGACAACTCCCGTGGATGAGTATGCTCTCTGCACTTGCACGTCTGTAGGAAATTTCATTACTGCTCGCCTATATTAGGTGCTACCATCTACAGGAACCAACGTTTGTGCGATGTTATTTTAAAAAATTGCGATGGTGTGCATGGGTTTCACAAGTAATTCGTGTGCCCATCTCATCAGGACCTTTACATCACTTCATCACTCACGCTAACACACGTGCAATTTTTCCCTTGGTCAGCGTCAAGTTGGAAATCATTCCCAGATTCCACTTGTCCCTAACATCGTTGAAGAATTAGGGATCGTTAACATGTTGAATTAAAAGAGCGTACGCCTGGCCATGTTGGTAATTCAAGATCACTTTTACAGCGCAAAATAAGAACAAGGACTGAAAAGAGCGCAGTGTCCGCGTCGTCCTTTTCGGTCCTCGCTCTTATTGTGCGCTGTAAAAGTGATCTTGAACTGCCCTGCCTGTGTCCTTTGTTTATTGTGCTCGGTTGAAGATTTCTACAAAATATTTGACGTATTGTTTTTGTATCGAGCTCAATGCCACGCCTCACCTTGTTTTTCATGCGCTACAACTTTTTCGGTGTTTGTTTCCCTCTGCACTCCTGCTATATAGCAGCGGGGTTGCATTATGTAAGGTAGAGAGAGAGGATGAGCAGAGTAAAGAGGGAAAGGGAAGAAGAGAGCATAGGAGGGTAGTGGTAGTTTAGGAGGCTGCATAATTTATGCGTAACAAATGTTGCCGAGCATCGGAAAGCTATTGCAGGCTTTGACTCTTCTCTTTGATGGTTTCGACACAAATATTTTCTTGGAGGCTGAAATTCGCATTATTTCATTTTATCGAATATTGTGGACACGTAGTTCAAGCAGGGAGGGCGACGAATGGTACATGCAGGGAATACGTTTGGCAAAATAAAACGATCATAATATACAGGATTAGGATGTATAATCAGGCGAAACAAAACAATATCAGTACAAGATTACGATGTTGATTCAGTTATACCTCATTTGGTTATAGTATGAAGGAAAAAAAAAAGTATACTTAAATGCGTTTGTTCTTGTAAAATAAGGTGTTAGTGCATGATATCTGCGGTGGCCTTAAGGATTCCAAACTATGCATGCACATTCCAGCTTAGGTATTAGGGCGTGGTAGCATAGCAATTTTACATCGGAAGTTGCTTTCTTGTGCCTCAAAAGGCATAATTTTCAGAAGGGTGAGATGGAAGTGTTATTTATGTGATTATGCCTTGATACCACGGTGTTAAGGGTGACTCCTAGATATTTATAGCTATTCACTATCACCTTGATACCATTTTATATTTTAAGGTATAATAAATAAGTACAAGTAAACCGAAAGGCAAAGTACCTGCATTTGCCAGGGCACCCACCAGTTCCAGTGCTGGGTTGCTGTTAAGAGACGTATCTTGCCGTAGATCAGGCATAATGCATGCAAATGTAGTTTTCTTGTTGCTGCTGCCGTAGGTGATCGATCGCATTGAGGAAAGAGGAAAAAAGCTCGTCGTGCGTCATTCGAAGTGGCATAAGAGGACAGGCGCACTGCCCGACGACAAGCAGTACTTGTAAGACCAGCTAGCTCAAACTTTGCTGCCTCGTTCTGGTCAGCATGTTCAGCGTAGATTTCTGCGCCGTCATTTGCCAAGGCAGTGCACAGCTCCAAGCATGGGCGCGTTGACAGGAAGTAATTACGGGATAGTCTGCTGAATGCTCAGCATTTTAAATGGGGCTCTAAACACACTATCTCGTTTATGCTGGTAAAGTATTCTTGTGCATCAGAATGTTTAAAATCTCACCATGTTGAGCCTTACATCCTTTCACAATGAAGTGTAACCCTTGCTAAGCCTTAGCACTTAAAATTGACAATTCCATGAAAAGTTTGTGCTAGAACTGTATGGTGGGAGTTGGGCACCTGTCTTTCATTTTAATGATCTTTCTTTTTTTCCCATGTATGTAGTCTACAAATGTCGTATGGGGTACTTAAACAGTGCGAGACTAATTTTGAATGTTCTTAGCTCACATAAAAGCATGTCTAACTGTAATATCAGTGTTCTTCTTTTGGGAAAAAAAAAAGTCACAGTTTCGCCGCAACGGCGAAGCAATGAATGCGATAGCAATAAATTGTAATGTAACGCGAAGAATGGAAAGCAGCTCGAAATTGCCAGCGCGTCGCTCGAGCCCAAAGGACGCACGAAAAGAACGCACACAGGACGAGCGCAAACTAATGCGTCACAGCTCGACACTTTGAAGCGCACTGCTGAAACATAAAGCAGGACGCACGAAACGAACGAACAGGTACACACAAGACGAGCGCGAACTAATTGTCACTTTTGTTACTTATTTCTGTTTGAACAGCGCGCTCCTTTCGCAAACGTGGCTGCTGCAGCGAGCGAAGCGAGGCACCCCACCGGCCGCCCCTTCTTTCCTCGAGATAAGCGCACGAAAGCGACCACGCCCTGTAGAGCAAAGAGCAACGGCGATCGCAGGAGCGGCGCGCGCACGTCGCGCCATCTATGTAGCCACTATGAAAGCATGCTGAATTACATGGTGTATATAAATAGCGCGCCGTTAGCAGGCTGAAAGACGGTGCTGTCGTGGCCTAACGTCTAACGCGGCGGGCTGCAAATCGAGAGGTCGCCCGTTCGATTCCGCGCGTCGGAAAGAATTTCTGAATTATTTTTCTTTATGGCTTTTCTATATATATATATACATACTTATACATATACGGTGAATGACGGCGACGGGGACGGACATTTTCCAGCCGAGACTGTCCATATAATTGCTATCGCAATAAAAAGAAACTTCTAGCCTAGAAGAGTTCAGAATGAAATGGCCGCATGGTGCCATACTGTACAGCAGCAGGCAAACGTCAAAATTCACTCCATTGTATGACGTTATGAAAGCGTTCAAGCGCTCCTATCTTCGTGTTTTACAGAGAGGCAGATAATTCTTATTGGAATTTGCTCAGTTGCTCGCGCTTTAGATTATCTAAATTGCATTCACCGAGGTCAAAGGGTTTGTCAGCTCTTGATATCATACTCAAGGGCTAGTTTGAATGGAAGCCGGAAGTGAGTGACGTTTTCAATTAGATAGCCATCATGGCCGTCGCCATTTTTTTTTTCTTTCTTTCTCATTGCATTTAGTTGTTATGACATCCAGCGCAGGTGCTTTACAGGATCAGTGCTTCATCTTTTTTTTTTTTTTTGAATGATTGTAACATAGCGCCTTTGTGATGAACTTCCTCATCCACATCTCGTAAACTGTTTTTAGCTTGTCAGGCACGATGACACTACCCCCCCCCCCTTTTTTTTCTCTCTCTCTCTCTCTTTTTTGTTGCCCTTTCACTCAATCTGCAAGCACATACTCCAGCATGAGCCTGTCATAGCACGTGCTCGTGCCAAAAATGACATCACTGTCCCTTACAATTATGCATGTGTTTTTCCAACGCTTTTGCAAACTTCCTCGCATCTTTTTTCTTCTTCTCTGCAATGCGATGTGATGGCATCCGACATGGCCATTTAGTAATCCCTACTTTATTCGATGCGAAAGGTCGGAGCAACGCTGTGGTGGCGGCATCTGGTGTGGCCATGGTCTAGAGCGTTTTCACTACATGTCCAGCTATGCGATATACCCAGCCATTTCTTTTTTCCTGATAACATCGGAAAAGTTTTCGACAGGCTGCTGCTAGAACGTGCCTCTACATTCGTTATTACTCTGCTCGTGGCATGCTTTCAGGAGAGCTTTGACATATCTTTAATGGTACATAGACATAAAAGCAGATGCCTCTACAGTATTCGGTTCTAGCTGCGGAAAAGAATGCAGCTGAAATACATACCAGCACGTTTCATACTGACTGCGAAAGTGTTTCGTAGTCACTAATGGTGGTGTGCGGGTACTGTTTACGCATTTTGTGTAATTGAATCAACATCACTGCATGCTTGCTATTCTGTGTATTCCATAGTCACGAGTTGGCACAGTTTGGAGGAAGAATCGTTGTTTGCTTTGGGCAAAACCATGAAACACTGTTTTTCTTTCTCTTTTTTTTTTTCATCGATCAGCTTGTGAATGTGCTCCACGGAGTTGTTTAATGAAACCTATCACTGCATGCTGTCATTGTCGATTAAAACGGGTCGAACAGGAAGTATTAGAGCTAATGTTATGACAAGGGGCGTCTTCTTCGTCACGTCAGCAAGTGAATGCGATTGCCACGCTCGAAAAGATAAGTCCCCTTGTTGGATTATTTGCTCCAGCAACTTTTTTGCATATTGAAGAAGGCAGCGCAAAACAACATGGATGGAAGTAAAGAAAAACACACACACCTTTCCTTTCGTCGGTGTTGTTTCACGCTGCCTTCTTCAAGATACATTGCCATCTCGTCCAACAAACCATTCTTCTGAAGTTCTACATTTGACGTTTGGACCACTTCTGATCACTCGTCGCTCCAAGCATTCGTCTTTCCGGGAGTGTGAATTTCTGTCTTGTTAATGTTCGCTAACAGTATGGCGCCCATCATTAAAGCTAACGGGAGCACCACAGGGTATCGTGAACCACTGAGATGCAGGGAACAGTGAAGTGGGTTGCTAGGGTTCTTTAAATCGGGCCCCATCCATTTTATCTTGCAGGTTATGAACTCTCACCGGCTGCTGCGGCCTGCTTCACTCGACGGAACCTCGCAGACTACCTCAGGAGCAGGGTGAGCGGTGCATTTTGTTGAATGCTGGTACAACCGAAACCGCAGCATTGACTTTGTTCCCAAGGCAGAAGACAAAAGTAAAGAATAATTGCTGGAGTGTGAACCCTTGCTTCTGTAGGCTCTTAATGGTTGAGGTGTTGGAACCTACTCCATATTGGAGTTGGGAGATGGCACTGCTATTTTGCTGTCAGAGCAGCGCAAAAGGCGGATTGGTTTCCAGTGAGGTCATTGACACGTCTCGGGTGTTGTGCTGGTGAACGGGAACCTTCACTCCAATCACGGCTGCAGCAATTATTGTCACTGTTCTTGTTGTCTCCTCCATGTTTCATATCTAAATGCAGCTGGTATATCTGACTGCGTTACTGGAAATTCAAGTGAATTTTCACTTCCTTCCCTTTTACTGGTCCAAGTACTGTTCAGTTTGGTGCAAGGTGTCTCCCATTTGGACCCGAGTGCCTGCAGAATTCGTCCGCTTGAATTCAGAGTGTCGATGTGGCCGTCATATGCCATTGTGTTCAATAATGAATCATATCCATATTTCTAGTAATGGAGGCTTTACTAAGTTTATAACCATATATTGAGCTCATTTTGTGCCCTCGTCCTGGAGTTTTTCATTTTGGTGGCTCGCCTCACCCATGTCTTTTAGGTTCTCTTTATATAACCAAATGAATTCGACAGACAATTAGGCCAAGGGAAGCATAGAGGACAATAATTGTTGCCTTTAATTGTAGTATAGTAATTACGGGGCAAATTGAAATGAATTAAAGTTGGTCAAAAAACCACCCTTTTTGTCAGTGAGATCCGAACCCACAACCTTCGAATTACACGTCCGATGCTCTACCAGTCCGTCGTAGCTCACTTGGTAGAGCATTGGACACGTAATTCGAAGGTTGTGTGTCCAGATCCCACTGATTTTTCGTCCACTTCAATTTACAATCATCAATTTACATCGTAATCAACAACAACAAGTTATGTCTCCTACGCTTTCCTTGGCTTAATTGTCTGTTGGATTTGTTTAGTTCTGCATAACAAAGAAATGCGCCTCTCGAAAAAGTTTTCTTGCATTTCATCTCTCCTACATGTAGAACATGCAGCAGACGAAGCAGTAGTGTAGATTTGCAGCGACACTAGTGCAACTTGATGCCACTACTTCTTGGTTGTGATTGTACGTGTAGAGAGGTTGCGTTAGCCGCCACATCATGTGCAATGTATGAAGCAGGTTTTCGGTAGTACAATAAGTATGCGAAATCCTCTGTCTCATTTCATTCCAACATATTACGTAAATTAGCCCATAAGTCGAAGCTTGCACCTTCATTGCCTTGCGAAAACGCGCTGCAGACCCCGTACTCCGTCAACGTGCTCCTGGCTGGCCACGACGACGCTTCGGGCCCCGAGCTCTACTACATCGACTACCTGGCGACCATGGCGAAAGGTGCCTTTCGCGGCTCACGGCTACGGGGCTTTCTTCCTCATGTCGGTGCTCGACAGGTACTACAGGGAAGGTAGGTGGACAATTGCCTCTCACGGTGACAACAAATACGCAATGCCAGAAGCATTTGGGTAACTTGAAAGCTAGTGTGTGAGCCAGTTGGTACGTATCCATAGTTAAAAACAGCACGAAGTAAACATGGACAACACAGACAAACATGGAAACATGTTCCTTTTCAATGTATATTTGCGTGTTTTCACAATAAACCAAGCAGCTGGCAGTCAGCGCTAGTCCTGTGTGAATCTTGTCCGTGTTTACTTCGCGCTGTTTTTAACTATATGCATTTGGGTGATAAGCAAACAAAATAACTTGTGCAAGAACGCGCTTGTAACTTTATTTATCTCATATTTTCGTGTCCAAACTCATGGAGTGCGTAAAAATAAATAAATTTAGACTGTTGTAGGCATGCATATGCCATTCACAGAACTTAATTAAGCACACAGTTATATCGCAACACCATAATTCATCCTTCTAAACCTTAAACTGGGAACAATTGGCAAAAGGAAGAGCAAATGAACCACTGTTTAACTCAAAGAGGACCTGCATCAGATTAATCAGTTTGCCGCATTTACTCATTTATGTGACGCCACAGTGGAGATTAACTTTGCTTTTATATCGTCATCGTTCAATCATTGTGCCATAGCATTGAGGCACACGGGGGGGGGGGGTTATGCAGTGTAGTCTTGCATTCAGATCTCATGCTGAATTCTGGGGTTGTTACTGACCATGTAAGCAATTTACCATGCATTTGCCAATTACCAAGCAATTACCATGCAGTTTACCATGTAAGCATTTACTCTGCATGGTTTAGGCAACACTTATCATACAAACCCGTTCAGAAGCATCGAGCGTGCTGTTTATGCCATACAACAGCAGTTGATTTCAAGCTGCATTTTAACATGATAGCGTTAAAGAGCTCGTTTCACAGAAATTTTGGCGTCGGTGTCAGCGGCGGTGGCGGCGTTAGTTGTGAGCGGAAAATCAGCGTTGTCCGTGAGCGAAAATTCGAGATAGATGCAAATAAATAATAAAAAATCTTCAGTTCAAGTGGGAATCAAACCTAGGCCTGCGTGGCAAGCAGGTGTTCTACCACGAGCCACGCCAGTGCTTGAAACTGCTTCGTAAAAAAATGCTATAAGAATGTCACGTACTGCACGGAGTCTCCTTAACACATGTAATGTTAACACATGTAACACATGTAACACATGTAATGTTGTGTGGCAGAATTATAGAATCGCATCAGGCATCAAAACACAACGAGCGGGTGGCTTTAAAGCTGCCCACCCATTCCAAAGTGTGCAGCTGCGCAGGTGCGCGTGGCACCTTACGGATGCGTAGTGAGTGCTTCGCCAAATTTGCAAAAGGAAGAATTATGGCGTAGTGGACACTTGGGAACTGCACTTGCATTAGGCACTCTGGAATAGTTTGAAGCGGCTAATGTTACGCACACAAACGTTCCTCTCCTTGCAGCGTGGTTGAAGGTGATGCGCATGTGGCCCGATTGCACTATCCTGTTCTACTCTTGAAGGCGAAGTTCGAGTATCCTTCAAGCTTTTGCCACAATTATTGTTGGGAAACCGTTCGAGGAGCTCATGCATAATGCTGAACCTTGCTATCGATTTCTGTGCTTTGCCCTTCAAGCAAACCTGATTTTGTTTTCATATCATCATGATTGCATTGGTGACATCTGATACGTCGGATTGAGACTGACTCCAGACTTCCAAACTTTCTGAATGATAGGCTCGTTATTATGACTTTAAATAAATGTGCAACTTTAACTTCCCAAGTGTTGGAAACTTTTTGCAATGGTGCAGTGGCAGATAAGATCGCCGACAGATTTAACACTTTTTTTTCCTTGCAGACATGAACGAGGAGGAAGCGATCGATGTGCTGAAAAAGTGCGTTAGTGAGGTCCAGAAGCGCTTTCTCGTCAACCTCCCTGCCTTCCGAGTGCAGATTGTGGACAAGAACGGCATCAGGAACAAAGATGACATTTCCATCTTGCCTAACCCTGCCATACAGCTTTGAGAAAGCCTACTAGGTCTTTTTTTTTTCTCATGTTCTTGCAACATGTAATAAAGTCTGCTGACCACGCTCACTTCCTTGAGCTCTCATGGCCTGTATTTTGCTGTGATAGCAATTATGTGGGCGCTCCAGCCACATTGTAGACACTGATGGGCAAACTTTATGTGCTAATACCATGTCACTAGTGTGTGTGTGTGTGTGTGTGTGTGTGTGTTTGTGTAGAGGTGTAAAGGTGCGTTTTGCTTAGCCTGGCTTTGAGTTCGAAAAGTTGCCAGAATACCGATGTTTGTGCACAGCACAATTGGTGTTAGTCGAACTCATTGGATGTTGTGCTGAACACTGATCTGTGCACACAGGATCACTTCCAAAAAAAGAAGTCACAAGGTCCTTTATCACTATCATCATCATCACCCTGCCTGCACCCACTGCAGGGCAAAGGTCTCTCCCATGTTCTACCAATCGACCCGGTCCTGTGCTTGCTGTGGCCATGTTGTACCCGCACCCATCTTAATCTCATCTGCCCATCTAACTTTCTGTCTCCCCCTTGCGCGTTTGCCTTCTCTTGGAATCCAGTCTGTTACTCTTAATGACCAGCAGTTGCCTTGTCTACGTGCTACATGCCCTGCCCATGCCCTTGATTTCGAATAAGATGTCCTTACCACTCGTGTGTTCCCTGACTCACTCTGCTCCCTTCTTGTACCTTAAGGTTACACCTATCATTTTCCTTTCCATTGCTCGCTGTGGTCCCTTAAGCATTAGCCTAAAATGGGTATAAGGTGAAACCCATCTTATTTTTCCTCTAAGTCAACTGTACGCTCTGAAGGGAAGTGTTAACCACTGCCACACACCCACACTTGCAGGACGTGAATACATCTCAACTATATGAATGCATGTACCTTGTGTTCTCTAACACAGTGGTTAGCACTGTTGAAGAGCAACGGCATATATTATACCTGGAAAAATGTCTTTTGCAACAGTGCATTTGTGCTTCGTGGTGAAGCTGACTTTAAGAAGGGCGTAAAACATGGTTTTTGTGAGGTGGCTATCTCACATTGCGTGCAGCAATGAACCCTACTCATAACCTTGATCGTGGTGCCGTCGTCAATGTGTTGCAGTGGATTCTGCACGCTGGTTTAAATGTTGATGGGCGCATTCACGCAACCTGGCCTTTCATACCAAACTGGCCTCTGCCTTGTCACAAATATACCCTGTGCTGAACAGCTTGGCTGGTCACACACCTGCACAGACTGGAATGGTTCCGCAATTTTTTTTAAGACACCTTAGATGCCGCAACAAACGTGAAAATTGACCGTCGGTGCGTCGGCGGTGTCAACATGAGTGATACAAGAAATCATCGTGTGGTGATGTCACCATATGAAGCGATGATGGCGTCGCAGATTGCCAAAACGTGTGACGCCATGACTTCATACAACTTCATGTCACGTGATGACGTCGTCACTTGATCAAAGGTGGAGGCAGTGTGAAACCAGGTGAGGTGCAGAAAGTTTGCAATGCCTCCGATCCTGGAGACAGTGCAAAAGCACGTTGGGTGCTGAAAGCTTTTGGAGGGGTGCAGGGGAGGATCATTGCATTGACTGAGAAGAAAACGAAGAGGATGGCTTTTGCCTTCAAAAGACATTGAGCCATGCTCGGAGCAAAACAACAACATTCGTCTTAGGCAACTGCATTAGAAACCCTTTGAGTTTTTTTTTTTATTTCCAGCGGCCATACTCTTGATTCCTGCTGTGTCGTTGCCAAACTGGGTGCTACTTGAAAGAGTACACCGCCTGTACCAACGTTTCTAGAACTACTTCGCAAGTTCTATAAACTTTGGCCTGTACGTACTCTAAGAAAAAAACTTCGTGCAACTTGCACCAAGTCTTGCAAGGCTGGGGCACAGCTGAGCTGGTTGGCACTCAGATGGTCACGTGATCACATTGTAAATCGCGAGTATTGGCTAGGTATCGATCGGGTTCTATTCGGTATCGCGGCACTCGCAACATGAAGTAGCTTAATTGTGCTAATTAGTTTAATTGACGTAATTTGCATATCCTGGGTTTGGTCTCTATTAGCTTGCTCCCAAGTCAACCTAGGCTTAATTGTAGCTCAATTAGGCTAATTGACTTAATTGGCCTGATTAGCACGTTCAAGGCTTGGTCTTGATTGGCTTGCATCCCAGTCAACCTATGATTATCTCGGCATATCTTGCCGAGCTCGGCATGTCCAGGCACACCAGAATCTCTATCTCTTTCTCGCTTTTTCTTTTTTCTTTTCTATTCCCCTTCACTCTTTTTCTCGCTTCCTGTTTCTCTCTCTCTCTGTTTCTCTTTCTGTCTTGATCTGTCTTTTTTGTGTCTGTTTCTTTCAATACCTCTCTCTAATTATTTCTCTGTCTTTCTATTTTTCTCGCTTTATTTCTCTGTGTTCTTTTTTTATGTCTCTCTTTCTATCTCTTTCTGTACTCGTTCTCTCGCCTATCCGAGTTATTACATCCCACGCCGGACAAATCGGCACAGCGGGAGAGCGCACGTGTTCGGGGAGCGAAGCATATGAAGAGCTCGCGCATTCATGATGATGATCGTTTCTTGTCTACATTGTGTGTAGGACAAACGCCAGGCATACCAGCTGTGCCGTAAAAAGGAGTATGTGTTGCTATTTTCGGTGAGTCCTGACTTGCCACGCATGTGACTCTCCCTAAAAAGGCACTCTCTTTTGGGTCCCATGACTCACCGACAAGGGTATATGATGATCACCCTAGGAGAGTTCACGGGCCTCTTTCTTTATAAGGAAAGTCAAATACGTGGCAAGCCAGGACTCGCAAAAAAAGAAGTCAAGGGACTTTTTTTTTTTCTTAGTGTATAGTAACGCAAAGACTGCGCTTTTGGGAGGGAAGTCTGGTGCTATTCGCCAACAAACTGCAACATATATCACCATTAGCAGCTCTCGGGCGAGCTGGGACACCACTGTGCACCATGCATTCTTGTCGTCCACCACCTCATCAAGTCGTTCTGCAGCAGCCGCGAAGATGGCTCAGAGAACGCCCAGCGCTTCGAGAACCAAGAAGAAAGGCTCGGCGACTGCAACCCCGAAGCAAGTGGCGATTGAACCATGCGGTGACCAGGACCAAGACGTCGACGGCCCACAGCAGCGCCAGCTGCTACCGTGCGGCACCACGGTCTACGGCCACGGCGACTTCCAGCGACTCTTCTGCTGCTTCGTCATACTGACGCTCATCGTGCTGCAGTGCCACAGTCAGGCGACCTCCCTGATTGCACGGCCCGTGGTCCACTGGTACAAGCCTCCCTCCAAGTTCGCCGACCTTTCAACCTCCCGCTGGAAGAACTTCGGCATTCCCCTGGACGACCCAGCGAGTGCCTCGTGTAGGTCCACCCCGAACACCAGCCGAACGACACCGAGACCGTTGAGTGCGACGCGTGGATCTACGGCAGGGGTTCCGGTCAGCCAGGAGCTTCTGGAACCTGGTGTGCCACCGGACCTGGTTACTGACCCTCGGCAACGCGGTGCACATGAGCGGCGCCCTGTTCGTTGTCCCGGTCGCCGGGTGCATGGCGGACGCTTACCGCCGCAAGCTCGTCATCGCCTCCGGCGTCGCGGTGCTCCTGCTGAGCACTCTGGGAACCTCCTTCACGCGCTCCTATCGGCTACACCTGGTGACGAGGTTCTTACTCCGCCTGCGCCAGTACCGTCTTCGTAATCTCCCTCATATCCTGCTGTACGAAGTGGCGCCGCTCACCTATCGCGTCTTCTACGTGGGCATTTCCTGCTCGCTGGGCGTCCTCCTGGTTGACGTGTCGCAGATGAAGCCGGCCGCGTTCCCGCTCTCCTGGTACGTGCTCCAGGACGTCATTCTGTCGCCGACCGCGCCACTGGTGCTGGCGACGTGCACCGTGCGCGAATCTCCCGCCTGGCTGCTGGTGCTGTCCCGTGTCGACGAGGCCGAGGCGATCGTGCTTGAGGCAGCCAGGATGAACGACGTGCACCGAGTCACGGCCCGACAGGCCATATGCAGAGGCTACGCACTGACATAAACCGCAGCGAGGCCACCTGGTCGTACCGTTCGATGTGGACCGCGCCCAACGTGGAATCGAGGCGCGCCGGCGTGTTCGTGGTTAGTTTTGCGCTGACGCTGAGCTTCTACGGCCTCAGCTGTTCCAGCAGGATGCGCAAGGACACGCCCACGAGCATCGTGTCCGTCGTACTGTCCGCGCTTTCGTACGTGGCCGTTTACCTGGCGTTCATGACTTGGGCAGGTACGTAAGAACTCTGTAAGGCAAAGTTCTTTTCCATAATTTTTTTTTTGTGCGAATGTCCATACTAGCATGTATACAGATGGCTTGCGATGACGTCACTGAAGCCGCCATCGCGGTGGGACACGAAGTTTGTTATGTCACGTTGATATTATCCGTGCGTCGCATGCAAGTTCTTTCGATATTCATGAGGCAAAAAAAAAGAAAAAAATAACCAGTGGTGTCGTCACATTACACGTGATTATGCTGCCTTCACGTCATCAAAGCTGCCATGTTGGAGTACCAGTACGGAAGAACCTAGCTCATGACGTCACGTGCAAGCTATGAATAGAGCACGATAATACGTATGGTTATACACATGCATTCATCGTCATCTTCCTTTATGTCCACTGAAGGAAGGAAAAACCTCTCACAGCGATTTCCCTCTCTTGCACTAGCTGACCCGGTCTCACGCCACGCGAATATCCTAACAACCAAACTGTGTCGGAACTGTGCCTGTGCATCTCCAGTAGTGATGCAGAACTATCGATGGTACTATCGATACTATCGATAGTTGAGTCACTATCGAACTATCGATGGTGAAAAATACTATCGATAGCGCTATCGATAGTAAGAAATTTGATGGTACTATCGATAGTATAAAATCAACAGCGCGGACTCATTGCAGAATAAACTTGGTTCCCCGCGCGCCTGGTACATAGTGTAGCCGTAGGAGCAAGCTGAAGGCTAGGAAGTTGACATGGTTGTGTTCTTCACCAGAGTGCTTTGCTGACACATGATCATAAAGTCAAAAACTGTTCAGCTGTAGCGGAAAGGAAGCCTTTACATTTGGTGGGACTGCGTGGCTTGATATTACATTTTATGATTTCAAGATAAAAAAATATCAGGAAGTTAATTTTAAGGTGTAACTGGTTGCTTTTGGGTATGAGTTTATTGATGGATATATTCCGCCATTTTCATGGCAACATAATTAATTTTTCTGCCAAAAATTGCTCACAAATTAAGCGAAGCTGGTAGTAGGCTATCGCAAATATTTTGGCAATATGGCCGGCCAACAACATCATCATTATTCACACCACTATCGACAGTACTGTCACGTGGATGTGACGGTGAAGAAAGCTGCAGCAAGACTGGGAAATACGGATATCTTTATTTGGGCGAACTTGTGCCCAGAAAATCAAAACTCAAAATACAAGCGATACATGCTGCGCACAGATAGCGGCGGGAGCAGTCGTCAGCCGTTGAGTAATCTGATCATTTGTGGAACGCGTCGTCCTTTATACATCAGTAATCAAACCTTCCAGCGTTATCGCTGGTGCTCGCGTAAGCTCTCGAATAAACTTGACTATTCGCGTTGGACGCGTAGTCTTAATAGAATGAGCTCAAACAATTGTAAAGCTTCTCAAACATTACGGCACGGTCTGCGTCATACGTTGCTAACGGTCTTTCGGGGTGACTGAACACGAATACGTCAAAACAAAGCAATAAACACGCGTGGCAGTAATATCGCTAGCAATATTAACGATGGCACTACCGATTGCACTATCGATAATTTGTCGATAGTAGCACTATCGATAGTTTGTTTACACTATCGATACTATCGATAGTCAATTTACCGATAGTTCTGCATCACTAATCTCCAGGCACCACCTCTCGACTCCTTTAGACCATCGGCTATCTACTGATACGCATGGCATCATTTTATTGTTTCCCAGCTGCACAGCTCCATTTTTTGCTTTTGTAAAAGACTTCTGCCTTGTTGGTCTTCTCGCCAAACAATAACTTTAATCTTTCCTTTTGTGGGCAGACATAGCGCATCATAGACAGTTGAGGTCATAGACAGCGCGAAGCGACCTACGTGCTGTCTGTGGCTTCAACGCAGTCTTTGCGATAAGAGTATGTGACCAGGCTGAGGTCAAACACAACACATGCAAAGGTATGAGCCGGCAACTGATCCCCTCTAAAGATTCTGTGCGCGCGACCACACCCGGCCGCGGTCAAAGTGCGGATTTCCTGCCGGAGGCGCGCAATCTCCACACCCCCCCCCCCCCCGCCATATGTGCCTTTCGCGCGGCCTAGACGACCGGCGCGTTTCATCTCTGCTTGAGCAGCGATCGTCTGCAGCCCCCGCACGCTTTCATTCGCACATCGAACATACGACGCGCGGGGCGATGTTATCGATTTGGACTTTATACGGAACCTGACGGCGACGGCAGAAATGCGACTGCAGCTTGACAGGCCCCCAGGTCCTGTCAAGCTGTCTTGCACAGCTTTTTGCCTGGGGGACCCCCAACAAGTGTGTTGGAAATAAAGTGGATTCTGATATAATTGTTATCGCAATAAAATTACGCAACACGTGGTCGCTACGTCAGGGCACGCTGATTGTTTAGAGCATCCCCTCGGCAGGCAAAGATTTGGCAGCGCAGCCGGAGAATTATCATCGACCGCTACGCTTTGTCTAAGAGGCATCTGTGCCTCAGAGCTGCGTCTCGGAGCCGTGGCAAGGCAATTCTTTTGCTTATATTTTCTCACACGAAGCTCTGTGTATGTATATCTGTTCCCTACTTCTGTCCACGTCTTTTACGAGCAACGTTGCGCGCGTAACACAGGCACATCAACAGGCCTAAGTAGTTGGGCCGGCACTACTAGAAAACAAAAAACTACATAGAAGAAATGGCTTGCCAAGATTGGTTGCGTGGCGTTTGGAGAAATAAAAACAGCTCCTTTCTGGACTGTGGCACGGGCGTACAAAGGCTGGCGTCAAAGCCTCCGCAGTGTACTTTGGGCGGTCACGCCTATTTAGTACAGCCCGAAGGGGATTATGGCGGTGCCTAGGGAGCCCCCGCCAAGACGACGGAAGCGGATCAGCCGATAGTCTCCGCGACTAAAGAAATAGTCCCGCTCATGCACTCGGCAATGTTCTCCGAAGACGTCCGCCTCATGACGTCAATCTGGAATGCGCGCCCATTGATGCAGGCTTGTGTGCATCCGCCTTTGAGGAGAGAATGCCACGGGCTTCTAAAGGTATTTGGAGGAGGAAATCATGGAAGAAATAAAATGAGAAGGGGCTGCAGAAGGGCTCGTACTTAGGGAGGTATGTTCATTAGAGAAAACAGTTCTAAACGACGGGCCCGTGGTCTGTGTCCCTTCTCTGGTCCGGTCATTTAGCGCTGTGAAGCCTTGCCTCGGTGAGGCCATTCTCCTAGCTCTATTTCGTCGCAGTAGCGGCTCAGCATGGGACCTCTGATAATGTGTACTAGAAGTGTTTACCAGCTGAGAGGCAGAGCATTGGCGGAGTTTGTTCGGCTGCGCTACCGCAACTTAGCCTGCATTCCACGCGCACTGTGAGGTGGAGGCTACGTGCTGGACCGATGTTGTTTGTCGGCTTTAGTCCTGTTGCGCTATACGCATATGGTGGCCGGAACGGGGACGCCTGCATATGTCGTATATGTGCTTCTTTGTCCCGTCCGACGTGTACCTTGTGATGTCTCTCAGTTAAGGCTCCCTCCTAATGTCTACTCCCTCCGTGATTGCAGTTAATTTCTTCCTCGCATGCTTAGCGTCCATAGTGTCGCGCTATGCGTCTGCAGACTCCAGTTCCTGCTCGCTGGCATCCATGGCCTAGCTAGGCGGAACGTGCATTCTTGCGTCGCTGTCTCGGCCAGACCACGCGTGGTGGGCGACGCCCTGTTGGTGGTCGCGCAGTGCTCCGCCCGCGTCCTGATTCCTGCCTTATACCTGTACGTGGCCGAGCTGTTTCCGACGGGCGCGCGGAGCGCCGCGCTGTGCGGCACCCACGCGAGCGGCCGTCTGGGCGCCGTGGTCGCATAGGCGCTCGCCATGCTGGTGGACGTGGGCCTCGAAGACGTCGCCTTCTTCCCGGTCGGGTCGGGCGTGTTCGTCGGCGTCACCGTGCTCACGTGGATGCCTGAGACGAGCCGCGGCATAGCTGACGCCCACAGCAACGGCGTCTCCGAGGGCGACATGCTCAAGGCGATGCAAGAGACGCTGGACTTGGCGCCGCCGAGAACGAAGGCCAGAGGAGCTAGGACGAAGGACCAAGACGAGGTTGTAGCGCTCGCTGTTTTGAACAGCTGTGAGAAGTTGACCGAACGATCTAGTGGCAGTTCAGTTTCCTTAATCGATCACTGCCAAAACGTTTGTACGCTTTCCATTTTCTTGGTTATAAGTCAAGGTATTAGCATAAAGTTTATGAATACGTCCTTCCAATTTCACGATCGACACCGTGTGTGAGTGGCCATGCTATGGAGACTGCGTTAGCGTTTCCCGAAGACACGGCTGCAAGTAAAAAGGCGCACGGACCGATATTTTCTTCTGCTAACGAAACGTCCATCACTACACACACACACACACATATATATATATATATATATATATATATATATATATATATATATATATATATATATATATATGTGTGTGTGTGTGTGTGTGCGTGTGTGTGTGTGTGTGTGTGTGTGTGTGTGTGTGTGTGTGTGTGTGTGTGTGTGTGTAATATATTGGCGTTCTGTTGAAATAAAGCACTTCAAGGTTTTCAAGCAGTTTCTCCTCGCTGAGGGTGCTTGCTGGAGCTGCAGAATGGCGCGACGTTCTATATAAGAGACGTCCATGCTTGCCGAAGTCGGCACCAATCCGCTGGGCACCTTTTGTGGCCAAAACACGCGTCGAGATGGATAAAAAGCTTGACTATCGTAAGTACAGTCACGCTCAATATGACTTGCAACACGAGAGCGCGTGGCCTCGCGAGCTCAGAGATCACCCACGATTTCCGCTATCGCTTAATTCCAGAACTAAGCGCTGTCTTTGCATGTGGGGGTGATCCCAAATAATAAATTATCATTTAGTTGCGGAAATCAGTGAAAATTGAAGCCGTGCGCAATCTTTGGACTCGTGAGGCCATTCGCTGCCGTGTTGCAAGTCATATTGACCGCGACTGTACATACTAACGGCCGATTTGAACTTGACTGCCCAACAACGGGTGATTTGAAAACTGCGAGTGTCGGAGGCCATCTACCCATGGCGTCCATCTATTTGCACAAAAGAGCTCATCATCCAACTGCCGAGCAGCTGTGTTTAGGGTGAACATTAGCACTCGGGATATTAGCATATTAAGGGAGGCCAGAACAAATCCAATGTTTCGGAGTACTGTTGGACAATAGACAATTAATGCGCTTGTTCACTGCTGCAGCGCCTCCATGTCAGACAGGACAACAGACATAGAAGCCCTTCCTGGTGCCCAGATTCTGCCCAAATTGAGCGGTTCCACGCGTTGTTCAATACCAGATATGCTAGAACATTCACTATATTTGTTTAGCGTGCCGCCCAGGGGTGCTATTTGCAAAAATGGGAGAAAAAAAAAGGTGGAGGGGTGGAGCTGAAGACGTGCGCTCGCCCTACCATAAATTGGTCGGTGGAAGGTGAGGCCGCCTCCGGTTGGAAACATCATCATCACTTGCTGGCTGAACGTGATAGGTCTGTAGTATATACTGCTGGAAGGTAACCCTGTCCGTTTTGATCACAAAAATGTGTGCCTTCCTGAATACACAACTAAATCAGCTCTCCCTCCTCCACCCCCAGGTCGTACACATTGTGCTATTGGAAAAGGCATACGTAGCAAAGAGTAGCGCTAGAGGGGGGTATCCTCTCAAGCGCAATCTAGTGGTTCTGTCAGTACCGTGCATTGCCCGTGGTCGCCGCTCATGCTTGGAATCCGTGAATTGAGCCGCTGGTTGAGCTACCGGTCGACCCTTACGCCAGCATCCAATACACGTCTTTACACATATATTATACGCTTCTGTTGCCGTTTAAACCGCTGAATATTACGCCTAGATATTTTTTGCCGTTTCAACGAGATCCGAAGAAAGCAAGCGTAGACAATGGGGAAGTATAGCCACACAAAAACGTAACGGATACAGTGGCTGTTATATCGGGTGCAGTGACACTGTTTCAATTCTAGGATTTTGCCTCAAGGTATACGTGTATACATGTAGCGAAACATTTAAAGAAACGGAACACTAAACGAACGCGCGTATACCTCTGTGTGCAGACACCTTAGCTATTTCGCGTAAGGTATTAACGCACTGGCGGCGTGACCCTTTCCTGCGCACCGCTCACCGCTCGCGAGACGCCGCTTTTCTCTCTTTCTCTCGTGGAACGCAACGTTTCTTTCCCGCCGACCGAATCGCTCCCTGAAGGTACGTGCACACTGACGGAAAGCATGCCGCGGCGGCGTCCTGCCCGTCGGCGCCTCCGCTCGGCAAGCAGCGGCACGCTGTCCACATTGCCGGCGCACCGGCTCGCGGCTTCTCCCGGAGAGACGGAGAAAGGAGGTGCGGATGAGGAGAACACACTCCGGTTGCTATGACGACGCCCATGTGACGAGGAAAAGCAGCCGCTGATTGGTGGTTTGCTTGCGCGGCAGCCGGCGGCAGCGGCGAAAATAGGTCAGGAAGCGATTTCTGTGTCACAAAGAAATTCGCAGACGACAGCGTTCTGACAAGAAAAGACAACATGCCGAGCACGAGGTGGTTTATTGACCTATTGCTTCCTATTCCTGGTTGCAAATACGTTTTATAAATAGATAATTCATATAGACTATATTACGCAAGACACATGGGCGCCGCCACCTTGGGCTGTTAAACCAATGTTTTCTCATTTTTTGTCTCGTGACGCGAACTGATAAGTCAGGAAACGTGGAATGCACCAACACAACATTTTTATGCGCATGCGTTTCCCGTAGCCCTGTTCGTTAATGATACAAGACGGCAAGGTTAACAGCCCAATACGGCGGCTCCGAAACACATCCGTAAAATAGTCTATAACTTCATATACAGATGTTTAATTGTTTATCATCAGGTGGGTTATTATCTTCGTCATAAATTTCATCTGATAGTCTGGCTGCTTGCTCGCTTATCATTTTCATTATATATTTTATTCGTAGTTCTTCTTCTTGTTCACCTATTCACTATTATTAACTGTGGCTCACACCCCCTAGGGGGGATTGGCCAAGAATTGTGTGGTTTTATAACGTCTAAATTTCCAGTTTCCTTTAGCTTCACAGGTCTCCTGCTTCTCAACAGGATCACAAATAGAAGAGGTGGACTGAAGGAGGACAGCCTCATCAGGCTGATCCACTCCTTTGTCATTTGTCACATCGCATATGTAGCGTCTATGCACAATTGGTATAAAGGCGAAAAAAATGAGATTAACACTATCATCCGCAGGACATACAAAGTCACCCTCGGCCTACCGGAATCCACCAGCACTGATAGGCTACTCCAACTGGGGATCCAGGACGAGATAGCGGAAGCGCAAAGAATTTCACACCTCGAAAGGCTCACCATCACCAGCACGGGAAGGCATATATTACAAGATTTGGGCATCACGTATCACCGACAGCACGGTGACAAGGCTGACATAGCTAAGGGGATAAGAGAGAAGATACAAGTCACCCCGGTGCCAAGAAACATGAACCCGATTTACAACCCGGGTCGCAGAAAAGCCAGAGCTACACTTCTATTGAAAGCATACTGTACCGATAAGAACGCGCGTTTCACTGACGCCGCGTGCTATCCGGACGGACGAGGGTTCGCTATTGTCGTGATCAACACAGAGAAAACGACAACGCACGCAGCTAGTGTCAAGACCCGACACCCGGAGGTAGCTGAAGAAATGACCATTGCTCTGGCCATAACTGACGCTGACACTCAGACTGTACTCAGTGACTCGCGCACAGCTGTACGGAATTTCGCTAAGGGTAGGATTTCGATCGAAGCCCTTCGTATACTCGCGAATGCCGGCCATGTTTCTCAGGCTACCTTGATCTGGTTTCCCGCCCATATGGGCGAAATCTGCCCGCACTTCCCCAACCTTAACGAGGCAGTGCACTCCGCCGCACACGATGCAACAACCCGTGCGGGAGGAGCTGGCCTTGTCGAAGAGTTCGCGGACCGGAATCGACTTACGGGATACAACGAACTGACCAAGACCTTCTACTTGGCCCGGCGATGCTACCCTCCGCCTCCTGGCAATCTATGCAGAGCTCAAGCGGTTACCTGGAGACAGCTGCAAACTAACACTTACCCTAATCCACTGCTATATCACCGAATATACCCCGAGATCTATAACACCAGCATCTGTAAGGTCTGCCAGACAGACACAGCTACGCTTAAGCATATGCTCTGGGAATGCGAGGCTAAAGCCAAACGTATTAATCCGGATGCTCTCTCGGCGAGGTGGGAAGCCGCTCTGCGCAGCTCCAAGCTCGCCGACCAACTCTGGGCAGTCCAGCAGGCCCGTGAAGCGGCGGAGAGGCAAGGCCTTCACGTCCCGACATGGGAGACCTGAGCCCGGGCCGTTAATCTGCCGGACAAACAATAAAGTTCTTTCATCCATCATCCATCCTGCTTCCCGGTTCCATCCTTTTTTTGTGGGTGAGAGCCATCAGGAAGAGGATATCATCATCACCACCATCGTCGACGTCGTCGTCTGCGTTCCCTGAAAAAATATAATTTGTTGATTCCAGGCACCAACTTCTCTCTGTTTCCACAACCTCACTGGCCGAATACGTATGTACAGACAAAGACACAAGAGCACGCAGCCTGACCAAACGAAAACTACAAATGTCACACATTATTGGAGCGCTAACACGTGGCAACAGAGGGCAGTACGGCATGACAGTCACCGTCTTCGTCATCGATAGCTGAAAAGAACAGAAGCTATGGCTCCGCCAGCCGGTTCTCCCGACAGCAGCAGCCCGTCAAGGGCAACGTCGCCCAAACATGATGGCTCTCCAAAGCGTACCGGCGCCAAGAAGCCGTCCGGAGGATCGCCGAAACGCGGTTAGTAGCTGATGTTCGAGGACCTGCAGGGGCCCGGGTTACTCGTCGCCGTAACTTCGTGGATATAGGGCGTACGTGGCGCTGCTGAGCTCTATAGGTCGTGAGTTCTATTCCCAGCCCCGCGGCTGCTGTATTTAGGTGGTGACAAAACGGAGAAACTCTCAAGTGCTTAGGTTTAGATGCGCCCTGGTGATGAGGTCAAGAGTGGTCAGCAATGGTCGGGAGTCCTCAATGCCCCCCCCCCCCACCCCTTTCCCCATCCACCTACGAAATGCGTGGAAATCGAATCACGAATTGAACACAGCAATTTAAATACTCAGGCTGCAGTATAGTTCTCCAAACGTTCACGATATGCATGGAATGCCTACATAGTAATGACCTTTACCCCAGGAGCTTTCCCCCAAGATGAAGGAGAAAAATAATGTAAGCAATGCGAGACGCTACAAAAAGCTTCAGCTATAGCTTATCATAGATATGCAGCAAGCACTTGCCTTCTATGGTCACGTTTTTGGAAGTCCGTGGTCTTACATGCTGCGTGGCGTTAACGTGTGACGCATCTCAGTATGTAACTGAACCTTACTCTTAACTTTTATTCTTTATTATGTTACCGCAATTTAGTGGAATGCTCTGAGCTAATCTACCATTTTCATTTTGTAGCGAAATTGGGAAATTCGTCATTGGCGCACATTCCCCGGAAAACCTCGGTGCTTTGTGGATGAAATGGCAAACTGGTGCTGCCCGTACAGTGACAATTCACGCTTCATTGATAGCACGTACGGCGGTGCTTTTCTGAACGCTGTCAAATTCCGGCTTTTTTTTTTTATTTTTTGTTCACTCTTTGCTATGGAGGGCTCTGAGCCAATCGGAATGGCCGCAGCGGCGCTCTGAGCCAATGACAGTCTCGTGGGCCATAAAGAACACGCTTCGCAGCCGTCTGTGCCAATAGCGTCTGACAAAATGGCGCGACTTCAGCAATATGGCGAAACGCATCTTTGTCCAGAAGAGCATCTTTGCAAGCTTGACTATACATTATATTACGGATAGGTTGCGGTGCCGCCCATAGCGTAGCCAGGAGCTCTGCAATAGTGTAGCCAGGAGCTCCTGGCTACGCTATTGCAGAATGCAAGAGAGTATAAGCGAACGTGAAGTAAGGGAACATAAAAAAAAAAACTACAAAACTAGCAAAAATTACAAAAAAACGATATCGAATCAAAGTCTACATCACTTGTGTAGGTCATGCGCACGGAACAAATAATGAAGTTTACCGTCAAAGCAATGGAAGGCACGCTGTTAGCCATTGACCGATCACATGAAATTTTTCAGTTTTGCATGTTTATATATATATATATATATATACGTGCGCACATACACCTTGCGGGATTCCGCAGAACTGATTTGCAAATACATGCATGAACATACATAAACGGTAAATGACCCCCCTCTCCTCTCCCCCACCGCCCGAAAAAAATTTCGGCGACGGCCCTGGTGCCGTCATATTGGGCTGTAGCCTTGCCGTCTGTACCTTTAAGTGCTACGGTAGACGCATACGCATGCAAACGGCTGGGTTGCTGCATTCGACGTTTCATGACCTTATTAACACGTCGCAATATACGAAAATAGGAAAACATTCGTTTAACAGCCCAAGTTGGCGGCGTGCGTGTTTCTTATGTAAAATCGTATATAGAATGAATATCTGAACTTCTATCTCGTCCGCAGCCGTGGACCATGGCGTCAAAGCCAAGTCAGCTGGAGGCGGCTCGCCCCCGAAAGGAGGTTCGCCGAAACGTGATTCTCCAGCGGCGGTAAAGGGGGCGGCGAAGCCCACTGGATGGGGATCCCCGAAACGGGCCAGTGGAGGGTCTCCCAAGCACAACGGCGCCGCCAAGAAACCGACGGCTGCGTCTCCGGCTGCGAAGAAAGGTTCCCCGTCACCGAAGCAGGGGGGCTCACCAGGGAAGGTAAGACCATAAAACATACATACATACATACATACATACATACATACATACATACATACATACATACATACATACATACATACATACATACATACATACATACATACATAGCAGGGCGATCACAAGTACAAATAAAGTGTCAGTGAAAATAATACGAAAGAATGAAAGGTAATTATTCGAGAGGCTCGTTTCTTTGTTATACACAACCAATGAAACCAACAGGCAGGTTGTGGGTACGGATCCCACCGACGAAAGGGTGCTTTTTCGTCCACTTCAAGTCCTTTTAATTTAGTTCATAATCATTACTCTATAGTTAGACACAACAATGTCCCCCATGCTTTCCTTGCCTTAAAGGGATACTAAAGAGAAACAATGAATCGGTTTAGATCGATAAATTGTGCTCTGAGAACTCTAATGTCGTTAATTTCGCCATGATAGGTTGATTAATAGAGGAGAAAATCAAGTTCAAAGTTTCATTTTTAACTTCCGCACTGAAATCTTTCCGCGTGACGTCACGGATTTCAAAGTGCATCGTATTTTGCCGCCGTTGGCTCAACAAAATTACCCCAAACTTGGTATGTTAAGTCTATGGCCCCCTCAGAGGACAATGTACTTCATTTTTACCGATTAGGAACTACGTAATCCCTAGCAGGCGCCGTCAAAACATGTGACGTCACGACGAATGGTGCGGAAACTTCAAGGTGGCGTCGCCACCCACATTTTGTTTTTGCGCGTTTTCTCGCTTACTAAGCGTCTTCTCGCAGCAAGCGTGGTGTTTTTAGTATCGTGAAAGAGTACTTTACTTATATGAGAAAAATAGTTTTCTTTTTAGTGTCCCTTTAATTGTCCGTTGTAATTGTCCCCTAAAATTTTCCATTTTGCATGTGTATAAAAATTGGAGGACGCTTGAGCTTCGCTATCAAGAGTACAACGCGATAGCGTAATCAGGCCCCGCGTGCGCATCGCCTTCTCAACTGCTAGCCTGACTTCGGTTCTCGGTGGATCCTTCAACAATGCCGCAAGGAAACGAACGTATGTGTGCGTAACATTGGCCGCTTCAAACTATCCTGGAATGCCTACTGCAAGTTCAGTTGCGAGGTGCCCACTACGCCGTAATTCTTCCTTTTGCGAATCAGCGAAGGGCCCGCTACGCGTCCGTATGGCAACACGCGAACCTACGCAGCTGCTCGATTTGTTGGTGCTTTTGCTGCTGATGATGAATAAATATGCCTGAGGGTTTTTTTATGGGCGGGCCTTTTATACACCCGTTCGTTGCGCAATTCACATGTTTTGACGCCTGGCGCGATTCTACGCTTCTGCCACGCAATAGTACATGCGTTAAGGAGACTCCTTCCACTACATGACATCCATATAGTGCTTTTTTTTTTCATTTCAAGCAATGGCGTGGCTCTGTGGTAGAACACCTGCTTGCCACGCAGAATGCCTGGGTTCGATTCTCACTCGAATCGAATATTTGTATAATTTATTTTATTTGCATCTTTCTCCATTTTTCGGTCACGGACAACGCTGATTTTTCGCTCCCAACCAACGACGCCGACACCGGAATTTCTGCGAAACGAGCTCTTTAACGCTATCGCGTTAATATATACACGCACAGATAAAACACATGCGCGAACGTATATACTGTCGGCAGCAAAAGTTTGCGGGATCTGCAGCGCGTGGCGGAGCGACGGAAAACTGCATTGCTGCGTCACCTACCGTGATGCGGCGGGTGTTGAGGCTATCGGCCGCTGCCTCCGCGATTAGATCCGGCAACGGCACGTTGTCTAAACGCGCCGTCGCTAATCGCCGAGGCCGATAACCTCAACACCCGCCGCATCACGGCAGCTACGTGACGCAGCAATGCAGTTTTCCGTCGCTCCGCCACGCGCTGCAGATCCCGCAAACTTTTGCAGCCGACAGTACATAAAGGTTAGATGACACCCCTCCTCTCCGGAAAAAATAATCCTGCCTATGCCCCTGGACCAGAACTACGAAGTAAACGCGTTTGAAAATGGGTATAGCGAAGGAAATGCAGAAGATAAAGTGATACGTTCGCTAAGCATTGATTTTTGGACAGTAGAATCTATGAGTGCTTCCTGACTACGAAGGAGATTTAAAAGCTTGAGGTAACATGCGCACGCTATATAGTTGATGTGACAGACTCAACGTGCGTTCCAGGATGTGGCGCCCAAGCCCAAAGGAGCGTCGCCGTCTCCGGACCGTGGCAGTCCCGCCAGGTCATCGCCGGGCACGACCAAGAAGTCACCGGCGGGCACGGCCACGTCGTCACCGGCCACGGTGGGGTCTCCAGCGGTCTCCTCGCCACCCACGCACATTCCGTTCTGGATGCAGCCGAACGCTGCCAGCCAGCTTCCCAGCCCCGCGGAAGGGACTCCGGGAACGGCGCAATCCAGCCGCGGGGGCTCTGTCTCCCGCAGAGTGAAGAAGCTCACTGGCAAGATTATGGACATGGTCAGCTCCCACAGGTAACGACGCGCGGAATGGAGACATTAGAGAGTTTTAGTGCTGGGTTCCCGCGGGCTTGGAGGCGCGCGGGCCCTTGCGCTGTTTTGTATTCTCGGTGGATGCGGCTGGGAGTACAAAGGAACGCAAGAGCGTGCGTACGCAGGTGGCTTGGGGTCCCCAGTGCTAAAACTTTTTAGTACTGGGGACCCCAAGCCACCTGCGTACGCACGCTCTTGCGTTCCTTTGTACTCCCAGCCGCATCCACCGAGAATACAAAACAGCGCAAGGGCCCGCGCGCCTTCAAGCCCGCGGGAACCCAGCACTAAAACTCTCTATTAGAGTCGTTTAGCAAGTTACGGAAATACGGTACGCAAATACGGTAAGGCATTACCATAGCGCTTCTACCTTATGCCTAATTAAACCGCTCCCAGTTCCAGTGACAGTGCGTCCCCCGAACGACAGGCTCCTCGTTAATGCGTAGGCCAGGCACGTAGGCAAGGGAGGGGCCCGGGGGGCCCGGGCTCCCCCCGAAATTCGTCCGGCCTTCTATATTCCCGGGCAACTTTTGTTTTATTTTTGCCATGGAAATACTTTCTTTCGAACAATTAGGCCTTGCCCCCCCCCCCCCCCCGAAAAAAAATCCTGGCTACGTGCCTGGCGTAGGCTGAGAGGCAACAGTGAGGCGCGACAACCTCCCCACCCCCGACTTTTTTTTTTTTTTTTTGCTATGGCATACATAGCACAAAATACTCGACCACATCTGCCTGCCCGGCCCCCATTTCAAATCAAGAAGGTGCCCCCCCCCCCCCCCAAAAAAAAAAAAAAAAAAATCTGCCTATGCCCCTGGCTGTTGGGGTGCCTTCGCTGGAATTAATTAAGAGGGGCATAAGCTCAACGAGCGAGCAAGGAGGAGCGGTACCGTAATATCGTACCGTATTTGAGTACAGTATTTTCGTAACTTGCTAAAAGACTGTTCAGCTCCCTGCCTCTATATAATAGCTCGGCTACCCATGACATACATGGGTGGCGGTGAACAAAAAAATCTGGAGGCGTCCCTAATACCTCACTTATAGGTGTTTGGTAGTGACCCGAGTTCGTGGGCCCTAGTGTATTCCTCGGGTGAAGTTTTGTGTTTCGCGCGCTTCCGAAGTGGATCTTTGAGGCCACATAGAAAGAAGCGAGTGGTTGAGATCTGTTCCACCAGGTGCGTGCCTCAACGATCCCAGCTCCTCACAGGAAGACCTGCTATTTCAATGACCTCACTCAATTTTCATTAATTATCCTGCTAATTAATTGGCCATTAAGTATACTCTGATATTATATGTGTGCAACATAACTCCTAAAACCATCGATTTCACACCATTTTTACTTTTTAAAAAGAAATCTGAAAATTTGAACCGGAAGTAAGTGCTCTACCGGAAGTGCTTGGAAGAGAAGGAAGAGTCGCTCGGGGCTTGTGCCACTTTTGACGACGTTTTCGCTCCTTATGGCAGCGCGAAAGAATGGTTCACAAAGCACACACGCAAGCAGGACGTTGAATGACGTCGGCGTTCGTTATGCTCGTGTGCGTTCTTTGTCTTTCGCGCGGCCATGACGCGTGGACGTTTGGCCTGCCCCGGATTAAATGCGACGCATTTCTGGGCGAATCAGAGGCACCTGATGCGACGTAAATAAACCTCGCTACCTCTATGCCCAGAGATGACTTCAAGGCGCCGAATATATAGTTTTCTTGTCCTCTGCCTGCTCAGAAGTTCATCTAATCATCTAAGAGTGGGTGCCAAGTCTGCTTCATGCATTTGCTCAATGCATGAGGCAGACTTATGCTCTTCCTAATGGAGAACCCTATAGTGCTCGCTTATGGTGCTTGCTGAAACATGTTCCTCCATGCAGCTCTCGCGCTGCGAGCGAGCAACCGTCTCCGTCGGCAGCCGCCGGATCGACGTCTCCTCGCGGTATTCCAGGAATGAGACCCAGACTGATGCAGTTCGCCAAACGCCTGCGAGCCAGGGGAGCGACCGGAAAGGACAGCCCCAAAAAGGGCTTCCGGAGATGGTTCGGATGGGTAGGGACTAGTCGATTGAGTTTCGACAACTGATGAGCTATTGTCTATTGACCATAAAAATGTGGTCACTTAGCGCAAAACGACGAAAAAAAAGGAGGGAAAAGGGAGTGAAGTGAGCGCTACATTGCCCCTTTTCTCTCCTTTTTTTTTCGTCATTTTACGCTGTAACCATATTTTTATGGTCAATGCACGGTATGAACCGACTAGCCCAACAGCAAGTACTGTTGAGCTATTGCTGCTTTATTTATAAGCGCCGTCAAGTCGCTGGCGACTACTAGGGATACCATGAGTATATATGTAGCATTTAGTCGAAGTCAACGCCACTCTTTTTTTTCTTCAGATTTTTGCTATACCTAACGTCGACCTTCGCGTTACAATCGAATACCGAAATTCTATTTTTTCTTCCTGGACGCAACGAAAAGTCACACCTCGCGTTACAATCATATAGTCCCCTTACAATCGAGTAATTACCGCTTGACCGTCGTTATTCAAACTCATAGTGTCTTATAGCAAGGAGTAAGGGTTCATAATGGAAACAAGACAAAAAAGAAAGAAAAAACAGTGAAAAGAGCGCAGAACGAGCGCTGACTACTGTGCTGTTTTCACCTTGTATGCCGTTTTTTTTCTCTTTCTTTCTTGCGCTGTTTCAGTTATGAATTTTACCAACTCGCCCATCTTTCTACTTTAAAGGAATATACTAAAGAAAAAAAACGATTTTTCTCGTATTAGAAAATTACTTTTTCGCGATACTACAAACACCACGCTTGCTGCTAGAAGACGCTTGGTAAGCGAGACAACGCGCAAAATGAAAATGCAAGTGGCGACGCCACTTTGAAGTTTCCGCACCAGTCGCCGTGACGTCACAGATTTTGACGGCGTCCATTGAGGGCCTACGCAGTTCCTAATCGTTAAAGTGAAGGATATTGTGTTCCATACCAAGTTTCGGAAAATGGCCAAAATACAGAAAAACATTTCGAAATCCGTGACGTCACCATCGGAGATTGTGGGCGGGATGCTCAAAGTGAAACTCCTCATCTATCATCTATCAATAAACCTATGGCGGTGGAATTAATGACACTAGAGTTTTCAGACTATAATGTATCAACCTAAACTAATTTATTGGTTCACTTTAGTGTTCTTTCTGAAACGCGCAAGCGCATTTTAGAAATCCTCCGCAACTGAAAGCGGGCCCTCCCAGGCAGCACGCCGCCATTGGACCGATCTTGGCCCAACGTCGGCAAAAGGCGGCAGCAATATTGGCCCCACGGCGGCAAATCACGCTCGCGCTACTTTCACCCGCATCGGCCCGACGTCGGCTAGCCGCCGTAGGGCCGGGGCGGGCTTGCCGGTTTCGGGCCGACGTGGGCTAGCCAGCGTCGGTCCGAGACGGGCCTGCCGTTATTCAGCCGATGATGGCAAGCCGTCATTGGGCCTATGTATGCTAGCCGATGGTGGCGTGGTGTCGGCCCCGCCGACGTCGGGTAGCCGCCGGCGTGACCGTTTACACCCGTTATTATGTTTTAGCAGTGGTGGCTTACCGTGCGTTAAGTACGGTAGTACTGTACCGTCGTGGTCTGCACGTAGCTAGTTTATATGGAGACACCAGCGGTAGTTGCTCGATGCGTAAAGTAACTTGATCAGGCAGGCTGATACACGTGTTATAAAGTAAAATGGCTGCGTGCCGACCACGGCAGTTCGGTATTACTGTGGTTACTGTACCGTAAGCCAGCAGCGCTAAAATAGACTATTCGCGGCCCAACGGCATTCATCGACTGCCATTGGTGCCATGTTCGAAAAATGCTTCCTAATTAGAACGACTGCTCCACTGATGTCTTAGTGTGCGATTAAGACCCACAATTCTGTCGAACCGTGCAAGCCCGAGAACGAAAGTCAATATTATCTCTAAGACAACTAAATTAATGAAAGGCCTGCTGCACCAACTATGCATGCGTCTGAGAAATTAAGGAGCAACACATTTGCAAGGTGATAAACACAAATTTATTCACAGATATGAACACACGCCAGCAGTTCCGGAATAATTATGCCATAATGGAATATCTAAACATTTATAGATACCGCAGCCAACATCTAAAACAAACCCACAGCCACCGTATTCCTCAAAAAAAGCAGGACAATCCTAATCGAGAATGGGGTCAGGCGCAAAATCATAGGCGTAAGCAGGGTTCCCCTTCAGAGGGGAGGCGGGGGGCTAAGGTTCATCGCGGCGCCCCCCGCTCCCTATTAAGTCAACGTGTTTGGAAAACCTTGCGCCCACCTCTTCTTAGGTGACTACGGGGGCCGGCCGCCCCCCTGCCACACTGTGCACACACCTATGGGAAGTGTTACAATCTCTTCAAGGTTATGCGCGGCACATTCACTATAAATATTGAAAGAACTAGAACGGGCAAAAATAAGAATAACGATTAACGAAGAATATCTTAGCTGCTTGCGTTTTGCGGACGATATCGCGCTTTTCAGTAACGACGGTGCCGAATCACGAAAAAAATTCTGGAGATGTAAACGATAATATAATAATAATAATAATAATAATATCTGGGGTTTAACGTCCCAAAACCACGCTATGATTATGAGAGACGCCGTAGTGGAGGGCTCCGGAAATTTTGACCACCTGGGGTTCTTTAACGTGCACCTAAATCTAAGTACACGGGCCTCAAACATTTTCGCCTCCATCGAAAATGCAGCCGCCGCGGCCGGGATTCGATCCCGCGACCTTCGGGTCAGCAGTCGAGCGCCATAACAACTAGACCACCGTGGCGGGGCGAGATGTAAACGAAGGCAGCATTACAGTAGGATTAAAGACGGACCCGAAGAAAAGAAAGATAATGTTAGGCGGCTTTCCGAAAAAGCGAGATTAAGAGTGGCAGCTACACTAGAAGATTGTGTATATGCGTGAGCTAATTACGAGCAGAGGAGCACCCCCCTCCCCCCACGTTCATTAAGTTCACCAAGCAACGGTAGGCATTCGCGACACATGACTGGCAATTAAACTAGCGTTATCCTTTAAGCGGAAATTGCAATTTTTTCAGTGATAATTTAAGGGCCAAAAAGGTGGATAAACTCCTGCACGCGACGCGAAAAACATTGCGAGCGGTACCACAAAATCCCATGAACTCTATATCTAAACAAGGTAGACACGCGCGCATTCCTAATCTAAAGGTAGGATTGTAACAGAAAGGAATTGTGCATAAAAATCACTCACGTGTGCCCGTTGGATCGCTAAAAACACGAGCGAATCAAAAATGCAAGCGCACCATATCAGAATACACAAAACACGATGGTCAATGGAAAATACGCGATAAGAAGAGAACAAAAATCTGATGACACGTAACAGTAGTGAACACGTGGCCTTATATGAGGTGAGCGAGTTCAACATGGAAGCAAGGGGGCCACTGGTTTCTCGCTGCGGTGATCTCTGCCGAAAACAGTGCCGGAATCCTGCCGCGTATCCGTCTCGTGCACGACTTTGACTTTCCACCAGACATGTCCGCACACCGCACTTCTTGAAGAATTCTGCTGGTCGGAGTGAAAAAAACCTGCTCCCGCAGCTACGATTGCCCCTCCGTCGGGACGGCCACCCTACCCTGCCTGGTCGAGCGAGTTTCGCGACAATGACGCTGAACGAGGGGAAGGCAGGGAGGGGGGGGGGGGTAGAGGTTGAAGAAGAAAAAAAATACGAATTCTCCCTTCTTGAAAGCAAGGCTCAGCCTACCACAATGGTGTGCGTTCCCCCCAGCATTTCTATGGGCATGCCGTTTGAGAAAGGCGTTCGTGGAATTTTCAGTGCATCGCTTGTTGCCACATGTCGCTACATGAAAACTTTGCGTACACCACGTTGGAGCCCCATTTTTCATCGTATTTCGCGTGCCATAATAATAATTTTATGCGACTATTTCTGAAAGCACGTGGGAAGCAATCGTTGAGCGAGATTTTTACTTGAAAAAGATATGTATGTCACAAAATGGACGGCAGCGAAGCGCAAATGCGAACTGAAAAACACGTGGCAAACACGTGTTTGTCAGTTCGTTAAAGATGGTCAGCGGGCTAGTTGATTTGTAAACATTCAAACTACAAAACGTGTCTTCACTTCGCCCGGTCTTTTTTGCACCATACCTATTTTTCTCAAGTAATGAACCAACTAGCTCAGCAACACGCCTTGCTGAGCTTTTTACTATTTTCATAAAGTAAAATTATGTGACATCACTGAAGCAAATGCGCTTGTTACGCTTGACCCAAACACGCGCGTGAGTAAATATGTGTAAACACAGAGATCGGAAACTGTCCGTGTAGTATATGAGCGCCAGCGCCACACATTGAGCGGCTGAAAGGATATAGCGCTATAAATATGATGACAGGCTCGATTTATGCACAGAATGAGTATTCACATAAAACTTCTTCCGCTAAAAGCATTCGTGCGGGAATGTTTGGGTGAATTTTGATGCTGGATACATTAGTGAAGTCGGCCGACCAGTGGCAAAAACATTTACGAAACAGAAGTACTTCGAATTTGGCCCATGAAGTTAATGGTATGTGTTATAACGTTTCAACATTTTTTGATAGCGCTGAACAACTGGTCTACGAAGTGGCTATCTAATTTGAGTCAGTTATTCTTCTAAAGACCATCTCTTTATGGTTGAAAAGTGACTGTGCTAGTGGTAGTTGTTAGTCATTGTCATAGCAGAAACTAATAAGAGAATGCAAGCTATTCAGTCGGCGATACTTCGCGCTCCGAGTCGTACGTGCGGCATTAGGACGGTACAATATTTGAACTTTGTTATTTGTGCTAGTACAGCAATCCATGTAGCGGTATTCTGCAGCTTAAGCTACAAATATTCAAGCGCCTAATGCTCTATTGCATTACGATTATATCCTAGGCGGGCGAGCTGCCGGGCGCTTCTTCGGCGGGCTAAAGGTAGAGCGCAACGTCGAGGTTATTCTCGTCACTGACGGCCGGCAACACGGCGTGCAGCGTCGTTGAGGGGCTTCCGTGAACTAGTTTGAACGGAGTCATATGTGCGCCGTTTCTTACACTGCCGTGTTAACTTCAGGTTATGTGCCGAAGATATTATGGCGTCCCATGTCATGTGTTCGACGTACAGTACATTGCCAGCATGTCGGCGAGGGTTTCATTTAGCCGCTCGGTGAGGCCATTCGCCTGCGGGTGATGTCCGCCGGTGACTTGTGTGGCTCTATTTCAAGATGGTTTGCGTTAGCTCTGCCGTAAAAGCTGCACCTCTGTCGGTGACGAGGACTTTTGGAGCGCCGCGACGCAGGAGGACGTTCTCAACAGGGCATGTATAACTGCCTGAAGGGATCGAGACAAGTTCCAACATCGTCGATAAGCCATCGGCTCCGCCTATGTCAGCTGAAGCACGGCAGAATGACGGCATGCTCGGCCCAATGTTGCCGGTGAAAACCATCGGCTCGGCCGATGTCGGCGGAAGTACGGCCAAACGGCGGCTAACTCGGCCCAATGTTGCCGGTGAAAGCCATCGGCTGAGCCGATGTCGGCGGAAGAACAGCATACCGCCGGCAAACTCGGCCCATTGTTGCCGGTAAAAGTAATCGGCTAAGCCGATATCGGCGGAAAGACGACGGAACGCCGGAAATCTCGGCCCAATGTTGCCGGTGAAAGCCCAACACCGGATGGAATGCGGTAAAATCGGCCCAATTTTGCCGGCGAAAGACAACGGCTCCGCCGATGTCGGCGCCAGGCTGGCAATGCTGGCCCGAGGTGGGGCCGCGCACAGCCGCCGTAAAACCAATATCAGCCCGACGTTGTGTGCTGCCTGGGCTTGCGGCGAGCTTCGCTCCATGAAGTCGGCTTGAAAACCAAGTCTGAGCGCGAGCGGTCTTGAATCGGTCTTCGAAGCTGAAGCATAGCTGCGTGCCCAGACTTTGTTCTGCTCCTCATTTCGGCCTAAAAATTTCTAAGGACTTTCGCTCGCAGATCGGTCATAACGTTGGTCTTAACATGTGGTGACTTTGGATATGTCAGTCCCTCTTCATCCTACACCGATTGTTTGTCTATTTAACCGTCGAGGTGGAGCTGGAAGCAGAGAACCTTCCTGCTCTAGTAACAGACGTACAATTCTATATATGTCTATTTCTTTGCGTGATAACAGTGCGTGATTTTATGACTGTACATACATGTCCAGCCTACAGAGTTGGATTGTGTTGTCACCTCCTTATCATCGATGGTGCGAGTTTTCTGCTATCTCTTGCATAGTTGCGTTATACCTTATTCTGACGAACCAGCTCACGTGGCGCAACTCGCTATCACGAGTAAAGAACGCTGTCTATATATATATATATATCTCGCTTCACTAACCTTTGCTCGATCGTCTCGATCAGTTCTGAGTGTGGCCCACGCTTTTGATATGCAATCGCAGCAACGCAGCGCCGAGACACCGCAGCACGACGATGAGACCAAGAGCTTTACCAACACCTTGCGTCGTAGAGTGCTGAACACAGTGGCCATAGCGGTGGTCATCGTCCTGCTATGCATCCTCATGGTGGCCGTCACCTGGCGCTTTGCCACCGGCTCCTGGTACGTGCGAACACGAGGTCACGGCCACTCTTCCGACGGCAACGACAGCAGCGCGCATAAGCGCAGCGGCAGGTCCTGCGTCGCGGACGCATCCGGAGGTCCTTGCGTCGACCCGTACGAGGCACTATTCCGGGACTCCGTCGACGCGTCTGCCAATCCCTGTGACAACTTCTACCACTACGCCTGCGGAACGTGGAAGCAGCACCACGCCGCGGCGTCGGTGGCCGTCGTCACGTGGAAGGAGTTCGCGAGCAATACCATCCGTCGCATCCGCGAGGAGAAGGTATCGGCCCTCGGAGCGAACAGTGGGCCGGTTGGACAAGCGGCGAGGTTTCTGGAAGCTTGCCTCGACGTTGACCGCGGGAGTGGAGCGTCTGAGGACGTCGAAAACGACGTCAAGGCTGTCCTGGCCGAGGGCGGTCTGACGTGGCCCAGTCGGAACGAACGCGCGGACTTCGTGTCTTCGCTCTTCTTCATGGCGAGGCACGTCGCCCTGCCGGTGTTCTTCGGCATCGAGGTTGGTTACACTGAGGACGGACAGCGCGCCCTCTTGTTCCCTTTAGACGTGCAATTCCAGAGGACCCTCCGTCGCTTCCGAGAGCACATGAAGTCGGACCGTGGGAAAGAGGACGTCCGCGCCGCCTACGAGACGTTCGCCGCTGGCGACTTCGACGGAGCGAGGTACGCCGAAACCGTCAGCGCCCTCTACGCGATGACCAAGGTCTTCGACGTCTACGTCTACGTCGCGGACACGGAGCAGCAGGAAAGCGTGTCTTTCCTGTCCCAGTACGCGCCGTCCGTGCCCGAGGAAAAGTGGAGGTCCTTGCTACGCCGATACTTCAGGTACTACTACTCCGACCTCGAAGCCGTCGTCGTGTACAACGTCCGTTCTTTCGCCGCCATATTCGGGGCCCTTCGCGAGAGCGGGGAGGCCCTGATGAGTGACGTCCTCGGCTTCCTGGGTGTCCAGGCGGCGATCTACTACACCAGCAGCAGGCTCAGAGGCGTGTTCTTCGATTCTCCCGGCGAGGTGGTCATTCAACAGGAACAGTACTGCTTCGCTCGAGCCTACAGGTTCTACGAACACGCTCTGAACCATTACCTCCTTCAGAGCGACGCTAGCGCCGCCGCGTCGCTGGAAGAGTTCCGCAACTTGGCCGAGAGTATTCGAAAGCAGTTCCCCGTGCTTCTAGATATTCGGAGCGGCGACGTTTCGCCGCGTCTGCAGGAGTACAACACGCACGGCGTCTTCGAAATCGTGGAGAAGTCGCGACCCGAGTTCTTCATCCCGCACTACGCGGGCTACCCTAACGTCACGAACAGCTCGTTACGCAACTGGATCGCGCTTTCCGGACACATGAGGAAAGCAGGCGTGTCGTCTCGGGGATACCTCGAGAGCAGCGGCGTTGGCGACCAGTGCGGTGGCCAGTGCGACGCGGTTTACTTCAGGTGGCGCCTCACGCCCTACCACCTGGGGTTCCCGTGGTACCTTCCGGGCATGCACCGCGGCGTCATGCTCGCCGGGCTTGGGGCGCGGGTAGCGGCCGCCCTCTTCCTGGACTACGTCGACAGAAACGTGACCTCGAGAGAAGAGGTATATGGGAAGAACCACGCCTGCCTCCGCGCTGGGTCTCCGAACCTGGGCGCGTCACCGGACTTGGGACTGCAGGCAGCAGTGGCGGCCGTGGCGTTAGCCTGGCAGGCGTACGGAGAAGAGGCGGACAGGCGCACCGACGTCACCTTGTTCGCCGATGTGGGATCCCTGAAGGCGTCGCAGGTGTTCTTCGCCTTCGGCTGCCACCTCTTCTGCGGCGACGATGCGAACGGCGAGCGCTTGTGCAACTTGCCGCTTCGGCAGAGCGCCGACTTTGCGCGCGTATTCAGCTGCGACAGGAACTCCGCTATGAACCCCGAGAAGAAGTGTGTGATGCGTATTTAGAATCGAGTAGCCCGGTGTAATTGCTTAGGGTCGAATTGAATATCAAGTTTACTGTACTTAAACTCCTAATTTGTATGCAGTGGTGTTGATGTTGAAAAAGAATAACCACAACCAACTTGTTTGAGTTCCGTGCCCATTCGGTCTTTCACTAACACCACCCTTTAAACGTATCACTATTTAATTCTTGCGGTTTATATAAATAGCTAGCCGGTCAGGCTTTAGGTCTGCCCTCTGATAAGCAGTGAGATTACGTCATTGAGTACTTTTACCTCCAGGCTGAATAGAAAGTTCTGTAATCGTCACGCGTTACGCGGCTTTCATTGAAGCGACTAAATGTGAAACGATTCATTACCACATAAAAGGTTTGATTATAGACACAAAAGTGTACGTACTGTCATATCTTCCTCTCTCTTCAGAACTTGGAAACGCTAAGGAAATACACAACAGACTCGGAGCTGTCAAGATTTCTTGACAGCGCCTCGACGCTGTCAGTGTAAGGGGATGTCCTCATTCCCAAATAGTCACACTTTCCACGAGTATTTGCAAGAAGTTGGCTAAAACTTCTTATGGCCGTTTCTGGAACTTGTGGAACAAAAGTGGGTATACAACTAAATGCGACATCTGACGTCAGACAGAAGTTTGGCCTTATCATGTCTGATGAGGGCCTCAACTTTTTCGACTCCTATACCGACGTCTGCTGCGTTGAAGTAAATACATCAAGGAAACCTCTAGCTCGAGAGCTCCGCGTTTCTGGCTTGATAGATCCACTCGGTCGCAGGGACGGAGCCAGGATATTTTACAGCGAAAGCTCTTATGAGATCACAACAAGGACCGTTTCTGGCGCCGCAGTTGTCCGCCGCCGGTGTCCGTAACCGCTATCGCGCGAAAAAAAAAATTAGCTAACCGCGTGCCCTGACGTAGCGACCACGTGTTGCGCAATTTTATTGCGATAGCAATTACATAGAAACTGCAGTCGCATTTCTGCCGTCGCCGTCATGTTCCGTATAAAGTCCAAATCGATAACATCGCCCCGCGCGTCGTATGTTCGATGTGCGAATGAAAGCGTGCGAGGGCTGCCGACGGTCGCTGCTCAAGCAGAGATGAAACGCGCCGGCCGGGCGCATGGGGAATGGGGGGGGGGGGGATGGAATTGCGTGCCTTCTGCAGGAAATCCACACTTCGACCGGCCGGGTGTGGTCGCCCGCGGTCGCGCGCGCCGTGTCTTTAGAGGGGATCAGTTGCCGGCTCATACCTTTGTGTTGCGTTTGATCTCAGCCTGGTCAAACACATACTCTTATCGCAAAGATTGCGTTGAAGCCACAGACAGCACTTAGGTCGCTTCGTGCCGTCTATGGCGTCAACCGTCTATGATGCGCTGTGTATGTCTACACATAAAAGGAAAGATGACAGTTATTGTTTGGCGACAAGACCAACGAGGCACAGTCTTTTACAAAAGCAAAAAACGCCAGGCCTGCGCGGAAAGCGCAGCACAGTCACAGCGAAAGCTGGAAGCGCGGCATTAGAGCCCGTTATAAACTCTCTCGGGGCTACTAATACAAGTACACTAGCAAGGTGCCTACTACGCCATAAATCATAATTTTTGTGAAGTTGGGAAGCACCCACTGCGCCATTCGTCATTCTGCGGGGAAGCGAGGTACCATCTGTAAGCCATTATGTGCACTTTGTTGATGCGACGGCTGATGACGATTAAGAATTATGGCTGAGCCCTTTGTAATGGGTTGGAAGCTTTAAACGACCCACTAGTTACGTCATTCGCATTGTGTGACGCCCGGTCGTTATTTCACTCTCCCACCATGCTATATAACATATACGGTAACGTGAGAAAGAAAGAGAGGGAAAAAATTGGGGGACGCTTAAGCTTCGCCTTTAAGAGTTGAACGCGATAGCAATATCCTGCCCCTATGTGCGCACTTCGAACACTACGAGTGTTTAACAGAATGCGCGCAATAAGGTGTGTGCCTTATGTAATGGGTAGCCTGCTTTAAACCAGGAGCAATTATGCGCGAGAACCTTTTTCGAAGCTGCGATGCACCCACTACGTGGTCTTAAGGGAATACGCACAGTAATGTGTGTGCCTTTTGTAATGGGTGGCTGTCTTTAAACCACCAAGTCGTTATGATATTGACGCGGTGTGACGCCCGATGGCAATGTACGCTTGTACCACGCAATATTACTGCCATATTGCATCTCGTACTGTGACGCCTGTATACAGGACGCGTATTTTTGGGAAGCATCAAAGTTGCTTTCAGTGGAGCTCCAAGCAGAGGCGTGGCTGCGTGGTAGAACAGCTGCTTGCCACGCAGACGGCTTGGGTTCGATTCTCCCTCGGACCGAACATTTTTATTATTTATTTTATTTGCAGCTTTTTCGATTTTTCGGTCACGGACAAGATGATTTTTCGCTCACAACCAACGGTGCCGACGCCGACGGCGGAATTTCTGCGATACGAGCTCTTTAACGCTATCGCGTTAAAAAACTTTGTTGAGACCCTGAGGAAATGGTCATGGGGGCCTTATGGGCTTCCTTGGCAAACAATAAAAGTGCACTTGCGAGAAACCCACTACGCTATAAATCGTCATAATTTTTGTGAAGCAGGGAAGCAGCCACTATGCCATTTTTCGTTATTCTGCGGAGAACCGTGGTACCCGCTAAACATCTGTAAGGCATTATGTGCACTTTGTTGATGCTGTGGCTGATGACGATGAAGAATGGGTTTTCAACAACCCACTCGTTGCGCAATTCGCATTGTGTGACGCCTGGTTCCAGAATTTGCGTTGTGTGACGTCTGGTTGTTATTTTGCTCTTCTACCACGCTATATTACATGTTAACGTGGTTCCTTCCCGACATGAATCCTGTACAGGGTCTTCTTGCAAGCAGTTTTTGCAAAGCAAAAACGTGTCGTTTTTGTGCCGTTTTTTTTTTTTCGGCACATATACATTCAACAACCCACTCGTTGCGCAATTCGCATTGTGTGACGCCTGCTTCCAGAATTTGCCTTGTGTGACGCCTGGTTTTTATTTTGCTCTTCTACCACGCTATATTACATGTTAATGTGGTTCCTTCCTGACATGAATCCTGCACAGGGTCTTCTTGCAAGCAGTTTTTGCAAAGCAAAAACGTGTCGTTTTTGTGCAGTTTTTTTTTTTTCGGCACAGAAAAAAAGTCCTTATATTCTTCCTTTCGGCTATATATACCCGAACCAAAAGGACCTCCAAGTTGTACCGGTTTCTCACGCTTAGACGGCCCGACTACGCAGGTAATTGATAGGGCGTAAGTGGATGTCCTAACCGTAATGAATCTACGTGATAATGAGCACAGTTCCTTTCATAAAGCAAACATCTCCATGCCTCGCTTTTTGGGGTTTTTGGCTTGGCAAGTCCAACTAAGCGGATGCACCACATCACCACAAACAGCGGGCTTCCGAGCTGAAAGTTCCCCTGGTGCTTTGGCTTCACAGCAATAGACGTCAAAAAGCAGTCGAAAAAGTTGAGGCCCTTATCAGCCCCGATAAGACCAAACTTTTTTCTGACGTCACACCGTGCAGCAGCGGAGCTATATGCGTATTTTTTGGTCCCGTAAGTGGCGAAAATGACCAAAAAGTTTTTCCCACGGTCTGTGTTCTTGGCAAGCCAACCACTTGCAGTGTGTTGCATTGTGAGAGCAGGGGCGGGAAATTTAAATTGATTTACGCGGTTTTATCTTATTTTTCGTCCGAAGGTGCCAGAAACGGGCAAAAAATTTTTCCCACGGTCTGTGTTGTGGTGAGGCGAAGCTCTTGCAATGTGTTGCATTGTGGGTGTGGTCTGGTGAATAGATTCGTTGGTTCTTGAAAAGCGAAGCGGCGCTCGATGTTCGCGAATCGTGCTGCTTCGTCGACTTCGAAGCGGTATAAATAATGAAGCTGAAAAATTGTACTCATTTGCTGTTGATCAGGTGCATAATTGTTGATCGATTGCAACGCGGATCATGATGTCGCGTGATAAAAGTGGCCTGGTGTCGCACATGTGTGCATAACTACGTGCACAGCACCTTTCCATGCCCTCGCCATGGCTGTTTTCTTGGCACCGTTGTGAATTAGAGTAGGGACACAATAAAGGAATGGTCGAGAATTCTTCAGCTTTTCCACTGTATTTAGTATCTTGCTTCGCTCTGCGTTCATCTCTCCTCTGGAGAAACATATCACGCTAGCCTTCGTCACACCGCTACGTCGTCGTTTTCTAGAATACATCCACTTTGTCATAGCCTCTGACCCTAGCTAGCATTATAATTGGACATATATATATATATATATATATATATATATATATATATATATATATATATACTGTAGGAGCCACGCCCTCACTGGCTGGCTTGATAGCACCGCGTGATGCGCCCTAGCGATACGCGTGGCCCATCCTTTGCCTTTAAAATGTGGCCACCTTCAGGATCGACTGGCTCCGACAACAGCCGCACGCTGCCTGGAGTTGCTGCTCGCCCGCTTCTCGCCCGCTTCTCGCTTCCTGGCTGCCCTGCCTGGCGCGCCTTCGGTCGTCGCGCTGACGTGTGAGCGTTCAATAAATTGTTGTCCGTTGTTCTGTGAAACCTACTTCTTCCTTGGTTTAAGTAAACCGACCGAACGCAGCAAGTCCAATACCCACAGTATGTGCCGTGACACTCATGGCGTAGTGAAACGACCATCTTCCTTCTATAGTTTAAGGAAACATCCCTCAACCTTTACGCGTTAGAGCTTATGCGCTCGTTGAGAAAACGTCGTGGTATGAAATTAACAGCAGGGCTTTCATACTGCTTACAGTGAAAAGGAAGTGCAGAGAAGATTAGTTCCGAATACGCAGCCTAGTTTCCCGCGCACGCTGCTCTTTTCGATATCGCCATGTTTACGTATTGGCCACATGATAAATATGAAGGCGATATTATTGAAGCATACCTTTATACAAGTACTGTAAGTACGCCATGACGCTCACGATGGAAGAACGAAGTTCGTTTCTTGACAGCTTTCGTCTGGTTTTTGCATGATGTACGCGCATATATATTCGCCACATTTTCTAAAAGACAGAGCACTGAGCGCTCGTAGCGCTTTCATGTGTCCCTGGTCGTCCATCTCTGTTCATGCTGCACAGTTTCTTTGCTATTGCGAGTGCACATTTGGCCAAAAATGTAAGGCGATAGCATTCGAAGACACTTTATTTTTCAATTATTGCTATTTTCGTCGAATTTGAATCAAATCAATGTCCATTTCCCGCCTAAATGGTGAAACCTAGAGCCTTTCGAAATCTTGTATTTGACAATTTTTCAAAGCTTAGTCGAATTTGCATTAAATTAATTTTGAGTCCGTTTTCAACCCGAATGGTAAGCGTAGACCCTTTGGAAACGTTGTATTTTTCTATTTTTAAAGTTGCATGGAACTTGGATGAAATTTATTTGTGGTCCATATAGGGCGAAATGTTAAACTTATAGTTTTCGGAAATCTTTTATTTTTGATTTCTCAAAAGTTTTTCAAAAGTGACTTTTCATATAGTCCTTCTTCGTTCGCGCTGGAGAATTTATGTGCTCCGAACCGGCTAGACAGTTCCGAGATCCTTCTACACTAATATTGATTTCTTTAAAATGCGACGAATCTTTCAAAAATCGGACATTTACAGATTACCAAAGGCTATAGGGTTGTCCTTTCGGTCAAAAATTTACACAATACATATTCCATCATATCGCGACGAAACTTGCAAAAATCCAGAAATTTAGGATTTCCGGACGCTATATTGTTACCTTTCTGCATGGTCACAAATGACACCGGAGTTTATACGGGAAGCTGTGAATTTACCTAGGGATGCACACGCAAGAACATCGTTTAACTTTCACGTATGCGCTATAATAATGTGCAGAGTAACTTCTAAAGACTGTTTCTTGTGCAGCTATTGTAGCCGAGATGGTAAAGCGTTCAGCTCGGAACTGAAAGGACGCTGGTTCGAATCCTGCTGGTGGACTGGCTGCGAAAAAGAAAAGCCACGCAGCGGTGCGGTAACCATGGCTGAAACGCAATTTGTGCCCGAAAGACTGGTGGCTCAAATGGCACTGCCGACATTTCTGAGTATGCAGTGATGCCGTCACGGGTGTATCGAGGCTGTCGCTGACGCGGCCGCCAATGGTTGCAATAACCTACAGACCGACCCTTACACGCGTTAGAGAGGCCGCCCATTCCTGTATAGCATTCTAGGGGTTTTCTTTTATTTTTAGAATATTTCATTTAAAAAAGGAGCCCCGGTTCGCTGCACGGGAAGTGGCCACTGGTCCCGTGCAGCGGGTTGGGAGTCCTCCAAGCGTTGTAAGCCTCGCACCACTGCGGCACTGTTAACACCCCCACGAAGCCCGCCTGTACCCACGGGAAACCGGTGGGTGGCCGGCCGGCACTGGGGATCGAACCCGGTACTTCCCGTAGTGGAAGCGGACGCCTAAGCGTTTCGCCACCGCTTCGGTGAGGGTACTAGTAAACCACGAGCAATATATAGGATAAATATGCGACGAAGCTTAAAAAGTTTCGAATGAATGAAATAAAGGTCAGGGTCACCTTGGGTGGGAGGATCACTTATTCCTTAGCCTTAGTCACTCGGCCACTGGAACGGCACAGCAAACTGTGCTTACAAGTTGGTCTGTACATTATTGCCGCGCATAATCTAAAAATTCATGCTAGGGATGTATGTACAAGCCCTGCTGCAGGTACCACTTCAAGAAGATTTTGGTGTAATTAATGACAAAGACCTAGCGCTACATCGTTTATACGTCTTTTATTTTTCGACTTTTGCAAATATCCATGCATTACGATAACACAAATTATAGAAGCGTTTTCTTCCAAGAATGCAAGCCACTCAACTCTTGGGTAGAAGCGACCTACAATATAAATTCTAGGAAAATTAGAGAAGACATTGGAAAGAAGAGAAACTAAATAAGTACAAGCCCTTTTTCATCGAAATCTGGCGAAATTTTGAAAATTTAAAAAGTACAAGATTTCCAAAGGCTGTAAGCTTACTATTTAGGCAGGAAATGGACCATAAACTATTCCGACGCAACTGAAAAATCGAAAAATACGAGACTTCCAAATACTATGGGCTTACTATTTAGACGGAAGATAGTCCCAGATCGTTTTCATCTGATTTCGACGAAACATTAAAAAATCGAAAAATACGTGATTTCCAAAGGCTATAGGCTTAAATTTAGGACGAAACTCGTCCCAGATCGATTTCATCTGATTTTGACTAAACCTTATAAAATCGAAAAATACAAGATTTCCAGAGGATTACTATTTAGGACGAAAGCCCAGAGGCTTACTATTTAGGACGAAACTGGTACCAGATCGATTTCATCTGATTTTGACTAAACCTTATAAAATCGAAAAATAGCAGATTTCCAAAGGCTATAGGCTTACTATTTAAGCCGAAGGTGGTTCCAGATCGATTTGATCTGATTTTGACTAAACCTTATAAAATCGAAAAATACAAGATTTCCAAAGGCTATAGGCTTACTATTTAGGACGAAAGTGGTCCCAGGTCGATTTCATCTGATTTTGATGTAATTAATGACAAAGACCTAGCGCTACATCGTTTATACGTCTTTTATTTTTCGACTTTTGCAAATATCCATGCATTACAATAACACAAATCATAGAAGCGTTTTTTTACCGTAAAGGCAAGCCAATAGACTCAACTCTTGGGTAGAATATACCATATCAATTTTAGGAAAATTAAACAAGACATTGGAAAATAGAGAAACTGAACTTTTGAAAAATCGAAAAGTACAAGATTTCCAAAGGCTGTAAGCTTAATATTTAGGCAGAAAATGGACCATAAACTATTTCATCCAAATCCGACGAAACTGAAAAATCGGAAAATACAAGACTTCCAAATGCTATGGGCTTACTATTTAGGCGGAAGATAGTCCCAGATCGTTTCCATCTGATTTCGACGAAACATTAAAAAATCAAAAAATACAAGATTTCCAAAGGCTACAGGCTTACTATTTAGGATGAAAGTGGTCCCAGATCGATTTGATCTGATTTTGACTAAACCTTATAAAATCGAAAAATACAAGATTTCCAAAGGCCTATAGGCTTACTATTTAGGACAAAACTGGTCCCAGATCGATTTCATCTGATTTTGACGGAACAAATAAAAAATCGAAAAATACAACATTTCCAAAGGAGGCTTACTTTTTAGGCCGAAGGTGGTCCCAGATCGATTTCATCTAATTTGGCGAAACATTAAAAAATCGAAAAATACAAGATTTCCAAAGGCTACAGGCTTAAATTTAGGACGAAACTCGTCCCAGATCGATTTCATCTGATTTTGACTAAACCTTATAAAATCGAAAAATACAAGATTTCCAGAGGATTACTATTTAGGACGAAAGCCCAGAGGCTTACTATTTAGGACGAAACTGGTACCAGATCGATTTCATCTGATTTTGACTAAACCTTATAAAATCGAAAAATAGCAGATTTCCAAAGGCTATAGGCTTATATATTTAAGCCGAAGGTAGTCCCAGATCGATTTTATCTGATTTTGACTAAACCTTATAAAATCGAAAAATACAAGATTTCCAAAGGCTATATAGGCTTACTATTTAGGACAAAACTGGTCCCAGATCGATTTCATCTAATTTGGCGAAACATTAAAAAATCGAAAAATACAAGATTTCCAAAGGAGGCTTACTTTTTAGGCCGAAGGTGGTCCCAGATCAATTTCATCTAATTTGACGAAACATTAAAAAATCGAAAAATACAAGATTTCCAAAGGCTACAGGCTTGCTATTTAGGACGAAACTGGTCCCAGATCGATTTCATCTAATTTTGACGAAACCTTATAAAATCGAAAAATACAAGATTTCCAAAGGTTATAGGCTTACTATATTTAGCACGAAAGTGGTCCCAGATCGATCTCATCTAATTTTGACGAAACATTAAAAAAGCGAAAAATACGTGATTTCCAAAGGAAACAGGAAAATACAAAACTTCCAAAGGCTGACTATAAAGGCCGAAAGTGGTCCCAGATCGGTTTCATCTGATTTTGACGAAGCTTTAAAAAAACCGAAAAATACAAGATTTCCAAAGGCTATATATAGGTTTACTATTTAGGCGGAAGATGGTCCCAGATCGATTTCATCTGATTTCGACAAAACTTTGAAAAATCGAAAAATACAAGATTTCCAAAGGCGATAGGCTTGCTATGATGGCCGAAAGTTGTCCCAGATTGATTTTATCTGATTTCGACGAAGCTTTAAAAAATCGATAAATACAAGATTTCCAAAGGATATAGGCTTTGTTTGGGATATGGCGTAGAGAAGCCGTTGAAGAACTCGATACCGTCGAGGTGATTAAAATGGGGCTTTATTTAACACTGAGTGAGGTCATTCTCGGCCTGCTAGTAGTTTTCTCCTCTAGTGTTCACCGGTACTTCTTTTTCATCTTCTGTCGGCTCGCTGGCGCTCGCTATGGAAACAACAGGCTTATTACTATTTAGGCCGGTGGTGTCCCAGATCGATTTCAGACTTCCAATAGCTATAGGCTTACTATTAAGGCCGAAAATGGTCCCGAATCGATTTAGTCTGATTTCGACGAAACATTAAAAAAACGAAAAACACAAAATTCCCCAGGCTATAGGCTTACTATAAGGCCGAAAGTGGTCCCAGATCGATTTTATCTGATTTCGACGAAACATTAAAAAAACGAAAAATACAAGATTTCCCAAGGCTATAGGCGCACAATAAGGCCGAAAGTGGTCGCAGATCGATTTCATCTGATTTCGACGAAACGATAAAAAATCGAAAAATACAAGACTTGGAAAGGTTATATATAAGCTTACTATTTAGGCCGAAAGTGGTCCCAGATCAATTTTGTCGGAAATGCACCCAAGGTTATTTTTTTAAATGCGAGGAAGTTTTGAAAAATCGAAAAATGTGACATGTCCAATGCCACGACAGACGCATTCAAAATCTACGACGTCACGGCGAGCTGGTGCGTGAAGTTGAAGGCGGCGTCACCACCTGTATTTTTATTTTGCGCGTTTTCTCGCTACTCGCTGTAAGAGTGGTGCTTCCGGAACTGTGCATAGTAATTTACTAATACGGGAAAAATCGTTTTCTTTTTCCTCTCTTTAGTGTCCCTTTATGCAGCAAGTTGTACTAACGCAAAAGCGTTTCTTGGTTTGGTTAGCGAAAGCGCGCACCCGGCTGGCGTTCGCTAAATGTTTTGTTTAATAAGTGAGAATTTAAGGTACTAGAGCCATAGAATGTTCTTCATACTCAACAGGGAAAAATCTAGGGACTTTAGCGTTCGCAAAAGACGCGTGTCCGGCATGCACGTGACCTCTCCCACCGGAAATGACGCCGGCACCGACGATTGCCGCCGCAATCGCATGCAGCCGCTGCGGCGTAGGAGAGAGGAATCCCCGCAGCTGCAAAAGGGAAGTCCCGACTCTATGGTGCGAAGGAAAGAGCATAGCGAAAGTCAGCGCACTGCGTAAGCGCGCTGACGTCTGCAACACGCGGCTTACTGACCGTAGCGTCTACAAATGGAGCGCACCCTCGGCCGCCGTTCCTGCTATAGCCTTCAACACAATTCAACAACACCACTTCGTAGCACCCGTCCGTAACAAGAACCTAGCCAAAAGAAACACTTTCATATTCTCATATTATTACGATATGCTTAGCGATCCTCTGCAACTTTTATACATAAAGAAAAATAAAGTAGGTGGGTTGGCTTGCAACAAGGAATTGTCAGCAAGTTCTTGAAACACAAGGAACGTGTACATATATACTTACACAAATTTTTTATGTTGCCAGTGCAAGATCAAGCTTGGGGAAAGGTTGTAGAACCGTCAACATCATCGTTAAATACACACAGTATTGCAGTACTCTAACCAGATGCTCCCTTCTATTCAGCAACGAATTCAAAGGAAAATGAATAAAAATAAAAACAAAAACAGCAGGCGAGAACCAGTTGGTAATTCCCAAAGGTGTTTAGCAATACGTGTGTAGTTTTTTTGAAATAAAGGAACGTACACCTGGCTTTGAAAGTTGGCTCTCATGCAGTTGCGAATTAGTTTTAAATCCCGTTTGACATTAACCACATTGAGAACATATGCTTTTCGCCATTTTAGCGCTCACATCTGAACTGCATACTTGTACACTCTGAAAGAAGAAGCACGCCACGTCCTCGCAGCTTTCCATAGCCGGTCATGAAATGCGCAGTCCCAGTGTCGAAACGATGGCACTACATTTCCAAGTAGCTAAAATGTAAACTTTAGTCACAACAGCCATGTTTTCAGAATTTCATCTCAAGAACAAACCTTAGCATCATTATTTTGAGGTTTATGCCTGTGCAGTTCAATGCTCCGGCAATAGAGTTGTTGGAAAGGAACCACTAGAGGCCCTGAAGTTTCACTCGAACATAGGATTCACGACATGTTCGGTTTTGCGGTGCTTGTTAATTTACGTACAGAGCATTGGCACAGTGTGTGCGAGCACAAGCTGAAACATTCCACCTGCTGTGCCCAGCTCAACTTGCTTAATTGAGCAGTGCTCCAGTCCTTTCGGGCCCACGTTAAATGAAGAATGCTGCAAATGCTGATACGTCTTTATTGCGGTTTACAGAAGCAAAAAAAGTATCCGCCTTGCCTCGGAGGCTGGGTGTTTCTTGCAAATGAAAACGCCATTTTTCAACCACCAAAAGATTGCTTTTTGAACCGCATGTAGGATTTTTCACCAATAATACGCAAATACCTCAAAGAAATAATCTGCCCATGAAAAATTATCACCATCACATCAATACATCATGTTATCAGTGCATTAAGCATCAATAACACAATGTGAGGGCGTAACCTTATAAATAATTGCCGTATAATCAAACAAAGCTGCACAGTATCTTCATTTCAGCTTTCTTTTTTCCAAACACACGTTATAGAATAAATAAAAAAAATTACTTATCAAAGAATGGAGTCACAAGAGGACAACAAGTGTGAAGGAGGCAAGTACATTATAACAGCAACAATACGAATAAGTACACAGTGTCAACAAGAATATAGGCACCAGAGTCCTGATGCATGTTTGGTCATGGTATATTGCTTTCAAACACACGTCAGCAAAGCATTGGGACAATGCTATATAATTTTCTTTTAGCAGCAAAATAGGTGAACACTGCATATATTAACAAGCACAGGTAAAAGATATCACAACTCACAGGCTGATTGGGTGGCAATTGCATGGGCAGCTTTAAATATAGATACAATGCAGCAGTCCACTAGAACAACAGCCCTTAAAAAAAGTGTAAGCTCAAGTGCCCACTTCCAAAGCAAGCTTATGCATTTGGGAATGTGGGACTTGGAACATAACATTACGGTGTGAAACTGGCAGGCTTCACGACTTGCACTAAAAGTCTTTCACAAAACATGGAATTCCAACTAAAACTGTCTATATGAAACAATTATAAGAATATCTTGCATGAATGAAAGAATAATTAGCTTAAATAAGCAATTTCAGATGGCAATTACCTTCACCGGAAAGTCTCAACCAAGAAAAACCATCCCGCAGAAGCTGTACCACCAAGCACTACTGCGTGCATTCATCCCATAACCTGTGATGCAGAGCGAACACTTGGACATTGTGGCACCTCAAAAATGCTCTGAATGCACGACGGTAGGGTTTCCAGGAATTTTCTTGGCAAGAACCCTGTTTATCACAAAGGTTGTCATGGGAATCTCAGTGCAGTGTCTCCCAACAATACGAGAGAGGCACTGTTAAATCTCAGTGCACAGGAACACGAAAAAAGCCACCTAGGCCATGGTCAGTATATGCCAGGATGCAATTTCTGAAAGGCTCACAAACATCTGTAAAATCTTTGCACCCTTAAGTCGCAGCATTAGAATCTCGTGTTGTGAACATGATCACACACTCTGTGGAGAAATTTCCATTCCTCAAGAGGGGTTCTCTAAACAGCACACCCAAGTGATTTTGCAAATTTAAGGCCCCGTGCTCTGTCAGCCCCCTTTTGTACATATTTTTAACACCCTTGTGTACACCCAGCTGTTTGAACTCCGCAACTTTGGGTGTACAACACCATAAAACCCTCTAGTGACAGCCATGCACCCTTTTAGGTACAACATTTACACCTTTCAGGGTGTCATGATTACACCCTCTGATGATTAATGGTGCTTAGTCGCACAAGGGCCAGTTATGACTGAAGAGTGCTAGATTAAACCTTCTGAAGGACAATTTTTTATCCAATCGTCGTCACAAGTTGTACTTGTCCATTCCATACTTTCCAATGGGAAAACACTCAATACATGTCAATGAGAAGGCAAACAGCCACATCAATGATGAACATTATGGGGCAAAGTTACACCACAAAATGGTGCAATATCAGCAAGAGTGAACAGTCAGGGCAATTCACCGACACAGTTCTAAACCCTGGTATAAGGGGCATCTGGCCTTTTAATCAGTTTGTTATTTTACGGCAGTTACACAGCAATGTACAGTCTCAAAGATAAGCACAAGTGACCGGTGGCCGGAGCCGTAAAATCGCACGACACGCGGCGATAGCGAGACTGCCAAGCACTTTCTATTTTCCAAAGCAGGGGTGGCCGGCGGACCAGCGGAAAGAAGACCATCTTGCTGTTGGCCCATCCAAAAGCCCATATCTTAAATGAAACGCTTGTTCATTGCTTCTCAGCAGATGTGTCTACGCACATGATCTTTTTTTTCTTCTTTTTTCGCTGGAGTTGCGAGCAACCGTATATCTTTATCGCAGTTGCCCCGAAAAACCTGTTTGTTGGAGTGCTTTCTACCGGCCACCCCTGCTTTGGAAAATGGAATGTGCTTGGCACTCTCGATATCGCCGTGCTCGGGAAAAACAGCTCCGCGTGTCTCGCAATCTCGCTGCTCCGGCAACCAGTCACTAGTGCCAATCTTTTTCCGTTGGGATTGTATTTCCACACCTCCTGCAGTACTGGTACAACTAAACAACTTTACAGCTTAAAATGCTGGTGCTTAGATAAGCCTTTATCTGCACTGAGCAACTGAACACAGACAGATTATCAGCACATTGAGTTAAAACTATCTATATTTTTATTGTGAAGAACTGAACTACGATTTTATAAGCAAAAATTTTCATGAAGACCTCCTGGCTCTAATTTCTGACTGTGCATCTAAGGATAGTAGCAAGAGCTATGTTTCCTAAACTGTTTGCCGAACATATCCTCCAGCCTCATCTAAAGTAGCTACCTTGGCAACTGTGCAATGCTACACTACCTAGGCCTCTTCAAGCTCTGAAGTGTTCCCATTGAGCCAAAGGATGGCGTTGATTGTTACATAGCTGAGCTGGCATCGTAATAAAAGATTCCCATAAAATGTGGGACTAAAGAGTGACAAATAACATGAGCTTCAATTGACACACGAACACATCTATACATTACACTAAACATTACAGCAATGTGATGGAACTTGCTAAATAGCTACACAAAATTAATAAAACACCCCTGGGGATGAATATTATAGGTATTTGTGCAATATGGGCTTGAGAGAAATGTAAAATGTCAGCTCAGCGCTGTTGTGTGGCTAACACTCGGTAGTCTTCTCAGTGTTGTGGCCCCAGTAAGGTAGATGTTCAACGCACATAATAAACCCGACACCACAAATCACAAAATAAATAATCCAGCTTCTGGCATAGACTTGCAGCGAATAAGTCGTGGCACTGTGCAAAGGTACACCAGGTTATAGTACCTGGCTAGCTACCATTGCATTTAAGTGTGTTCGGTGCATCGCGTGCCGTTAGTTTTTATGTACCAAACTTTTTTTTGTACATCTGAATGTGATTTTGAGCATTGCGAGGGCTGATCTGTTAGCACTGCAGCCCCAGAACATGCAAACGTGTATATTTTGGGCCAGTAGCATTAGGCTTATGCAATTTCAAGATACACTAACAAATGAATCTTTCCAACTGCAGTGCAACATTTTTGCTACAATGAACTTGTTACCTCCAAATCCTGATCAGGGTGTGCAAAACCTAACCAGCAGTGTTTTGATGTATGAGTAGGCACGGGCAAAGACGTAACGTGGAGCAGCCCGATTCCTGTAACCGTGCAAGTCTAAACTTCATGTGCTTGTGACAACTTTTCAGGATCTAGCAAATGCAAGGAACAACCGGTGATCCGTTGTCCTGATGTGTTCTCTAAAGACAATTGGTTCATTCCTTCATTCCCATGTGAAGTTTCACAAAACTGTCTACATTCCGGTGCAGTAAGCTTGTCCGTTCTTCACATATATATACAATGTGAGTTTTTTTTCTAAATGGATATCTTAAACAGCTTTTGTTTACAGCGATCCCCCTTCCAATGCAAATGAATATACAACCAACAGACAAGCCACAAGCAACGTTAGATTCTATACAACAGCTTAAGTTGAAGCCTCATAAGAAATGCATCAGCAGACCAAAAGTCTGTATGACGAATGCAAACAAATGAGAACAGACAAGACGAGACACACATCTTGTCTGATCAATTTTCACCTTTTTGTTTTCGTGCGACCGGCACACCCATTCATACATTCCGTCCTGTACGATGTCATGAATAAGTTACAGCACACTGTTATGGAACACTATATATAAACAGCAGCTGTACACCACCATGTTTAGGAAATGTTGGCAGGAGTGTGTCACATTTATTTATGCCCCTTCACTACCCATAAAGCTGTGAATATTATTAGAAGTGAAAGGTTGAAGATAGCTTCGCACCCTTGCTAAGATGCAGTTGGGCCAGCCACCAATTAAGCACCAATATCTCACTGGTTGCAAAGTATGTACAGGACTAGTGCAGTTTGTTAAGGATACACAGGCTTACAAAACAGTGGCCCTCTACATACAAACTACAGAAAAATCTAAAATATGACTACTAATGGTTAACGTGAATGATTGCTATTGTGGTTAAAAGTGCATCGGAACTAGCAGCTAACGTCTAACTGTCATGTTGGTTAAGAGAACAAGCTCAACAAAGTGCTACGAATGATCTAAAACTGACCGTTAATTCAAGATGTTGCACAATGTTATAATCTGCGCCATTACATTTCAGCACTTGATATGCTGAATGCAACATCAGTAAGCTTAGGTTGTTGACTCCCAGCGGCCCTCGCAATATGAGAAAATATGATACTACACGAACACCAACACGTGCTGCTTCATGAACACGCACCTACTTCTGTTACCTCTACTGAGTACTTCCATGTCTGTGTCACTTGTTTTGTTTGTGCTTTTAGTATAGCTAACAGTGCACAGCTTAAAGTTAAAGGGCCAGTAAACAACTTTGCAGTCCAAAATTTGTGATGAAGAGATAATTGCGCACCTGCATGACATGACATGCTGCTGCAAGAATTTTGCGAATAAGTGCTGTAATAAGGAAGTTACAGGGTAAAGAACAACCCGCTTCGGCTGGTTTTGGTTTCTTGCTCGGCCTTCACCCCCTTTGCCGCGAAGAGGGGTAGGCGTAGCCTGTTGTCATGACTACGCCTGCTTCAGTGACATAACACGACGTCAGCAATTATGTGATTGGTGCACAGTCAACAACCTAGCAAGGCTTCCTCCATGTGTCACTCGTATCAAAGTGGCGCTAGGGTCACCCTAGCAGCGCAATAAGGAAGCACAGTAACTGTGTGGCCAAAACAGCATTACTGCATCAAGGTGCCAAGGCACCATTTCGTAGTGCAGAGGACCAATCTACAAAGTCGTTGCTACGCAGAGTTGCCCATGTGCAACTTTACGTCACTTCGCGGGTGAAGGCGACTGGACAGGTGATGGAGAGGTGTGCGAATATCGTTTTTTGAAAGGAAGCGTCTGCGCAGCGCTGTGATATTTACAAAATATGTTCGCCGTGGCTTTCTGAATGAATTGCCGAGCTTGTTTGGGAGATGTAAAAAGAAAAGAAAGGTCGGAGCCGATTTACTGGCCCTTTAAGGACACAAGACATCCCTCACGGAGCATATGAACAGTCCCGAGAAAAATTCAGTATGCTCAGTAACCTGGAAGAAGCATTCATGTTTTTAAGTACATGCAGTGGTGGAAAAATGTTAAGCTTCACTATTTAACAACTCCTAAACCGACAGCCAAGCTCAAAGTTTGCAGTTCGGTTTGTTCTTGCAACCGTAAGGTCACTGCGTTACAACTCGCAGCCCGTATCACAACTCAACATTCCCACACAAGCAGTTACCGGAGCAGGATGAACCACACTTGGCCAACCAACCAGCAGGCCTGTCAGATTAAACACCACCAGACAGAATTACTCGCATAAAAAACAGCGCGCCCAAGAGTGTTACATCAACGGGACATGATAGCAGCTCACAAACAAGACCGGCCGTCGACAGGGTAACAACCCCATCGCGGAATTGGGTGCATAAAATGTGTGCACGATCAAGACGGCTTGTCACGAAGGTCACGAGACATTATTAAATATAGCGAGTTCGTAGACGTCCGCTACGGCTAGCCTAGCAGCCGGGGATACGTGACGCCAGAAGTCGAAAGGCAGAGAGGTGCATAACTGTCTGTGTGTCCGTAGTGAAACGAAGGCTGGACGTGCGGGCCAGACAGGTCAGACGGCGCTCGGGAAGTCGACAATCTTTGGCAGGAGGTTTCGGCAGAAGGGCGAGAGACGGTGGGCTGCCGAGGCAAGCTCAACTGGCGGAAGACTTGTGATCTTGCGACTGGTGCACTTCCGATCGCTGCTTCACGTCCTCTTTCGAAGAGAGGAACAACAGCGGGAACATGCCCAGAATGCAGCCCAGGAAGACACCAACAGCCCTTCCCTGTGAAGAGTGAACCAGCCAGTGTGAGCACAATACTTTTTTCTTCCACTTGTGCACCATTTTCTGATACACTGAAACCTCATTATAACAAAGTCACACCTGCCACGAAAATAACTTCGTTATATCCGAAAATTCGTTATAAACGTTTATTTTGTGACACTGTATCTATGACAAGACTATTCTTCATTTACTTCGTTATAACCGATAATTCGTTATATCCGTGTTCTTTATATCGAGGTTTCAGTGTATGTTCAACGTATGCCAACTTGCCCAATTTCTTGGTCACCTGGAGATACAGCTGTTCAAAGCTTTTCCGTGGTTGTTGTTAGGGTGCAAATGTCACCATAGCTCGTCTCCCTGGCATGGGCACGATGTAGCATTGCGGACATTTCTAGTTGGTCAAGATTTTAGAACCCACTAAGACATGCACTGAATTTAACTGAGCCTTCTATTACATAACTGGTACGGTTATTCATTTCTCTGTTTCTCACATTGTAAGAATACCCACTTGAAAGTGTTCTTCCGAACTAATGCAGATGACCTCGGTAATTTGTTAATTTCTACACTGGTGCTTCTCAGGCTATAACTTATGGACTTGCTCAGGTTCCTTGAGAGAATTCAATGGCACTCACAAGTTTAGCTGTGCAGGGTTGCCATTTATGAACACAGGAGCTGAGACTTTTTGCAAGGCATCTGTAATTCAACAGCACTCAGACTCAGCCTCCTAGTTAGCTCCTAGTGAAGCAATCGCCCCGGAAAAGTGCTGGTCCCAGGTTTGAATACTGGACTAGGATAATCTTTTTGACAACTATGAAGCATTCTGAAAAGTGCCTTTGTATTTCTTTTGTAGTTTCACGCTGCAAAATGAATGAACGACAATCTCTTTTTTTTCCCTTCTATAAATTCAGAAGTGTGAACGTGAGCTTCATTACTCTCGAAGCACATACTGATGCATGCACCAGTGCATATTGGTGTCACCGGTAGGGCACCGGAGCATACTAGTACCGGTGCACCGGTACTCACAATGTTGGCACTCCATCGAGTGGCAGCCATCTCTAGTTGAGCAGGGCTCAAGTTTGGAGCCTGGAGACCAATCCTGACTGCCAGCTTCTCCACGTACCAGGCAGACCTGGAAGGTTGAAGAGGAGCATCTACTTCACAGTTCACAAACAATGCAACATGCACAGCTCTGGAGTTACAAAACCTAACCTGACACACCATAGCTACCAGTGGGAATGAACGCAAAGTGCCTTTTTAATATGTCCTTAATATAAGTTCATTATTTCGAATTTCCTCCAATGTACACCCAGCGACAAAAGTTATCAGAACACGGGCTCTACTAGAAATGTAAACTTCTGCTCTGTTGAAGCAAGACGCTTCTGTGTGGGTCGGAATAACTTTCAGTTAGAGGCTATGTTCCATGGCTAAGCAGGAATCCAGTTTTTCCACAAGCTGTGGAAAAACTGGACGTTTGGTGTCTTAGTGTACATGTCTTCTCATACACCAGCAGCCACATACCAGGCGTTTCTTTTGCTACACAGAACACTTAAAAATCATCTTTGACAAATAGCAGAGTTACAGTCCTTGAGCTAGATTACATGAAGATGCAAACATTACATGCAAGAGAAAGTTAAAATCGCAATCAAATACCCAACAAGATTTTACTAATTATATGTCAAAATAGTTACACTACGGCACATAATGGCAGTTACCAACTGTAGTCTGGAAGTTCATGAGGCATGTTCATATGGAACGGTGTCCCAACGAATGTGGCAAACTGTTACGGGAGTGTCGTTGTTTGTGTTGTTCTGATATGGCGCCGAGATTGAAGCATATCTATGAAGACCTGCTTAAGAGTCTTACCCGATTCCAGCAGCATCTGATATGGCATTCCCAAGGCCAGCAGCTGTAATGAAAGTTTGATAGTTCAGTGCAGTGACCACACTTCAAATGTCTAACATGTTTGGAAAACTATATTCAGTGGATTGAACATCGTGCTAGGAATAACTTCCCGCATCCTCGCCAGCTCCGTTAGCAGCGTTAAGCGGTAATAGTGTTCGGAAGCTGAATCTTGAGCAACTCGCTATAGCAATGTTAAAACGCATCTATGGGCTGCCCCGCCAAGTGGTATCTTGTGCACTTATTAAGGTACGGCCACGCTAGCGGCAAAGAACACGTGTGGCGAGTTGCCACGAAGGCCACCTTGGCAAGGGCATTGCCATGCACTAACGTGATAACATCTCGCATGCTCCTGTAACGCGTGAGCAACACCGAGAGCCAGCGTCGTTTTTTGTTTGTTATTCGCGCTTTTGTTGCACCGCGGTATAGTCTATACTCCCCCTTCAACACTGTGAATGCTACAGGGCCCCTTAGCCAATAGGAAGGGTGATTAGCCCCTCCACATCTATTCACATGCGTCGCGTCGTCTGCTCAGTGTCTCCTTGGCATCTGCTCGCACGCGTAGGGCGAGTAAAGCAAACAGACGGCATCGCTGAAAAAAAAAATGGCGGCACCCACCGGAGCTGGTGCCCTCCGCTTCGAATTTATTGAGTCGCCATCGTGCGCTGTGTGACCCGTAAGTTACGAACTGACACTGTCTTTCTTTGAGCAGACAACCTTCCCGGCAAGTTTTCAAGCCTTCATTCAGCCCAGCCACCTATCTTATTTGGATGGTGGAGTAGCCTGCATCATTTTTTATTTTGGTACTGTCTTCGTAAAACTGTCACGGAACTGTCAGCTTCATCAGAAGTGAAATGAGACTTCACGTAGGCAATGTCTGCTCACCTTTTTATTTAGCAGCTTAAGGTGAGTATTGGAACATAATGCAAGACTGCGATGCCTACCTTTTAAGTTCAGTAACAGCATTAAGGGCATTAAGGTGTCCACGCGCACAGCTATGCTAGGGTAAGAAAATTTTTAAATGTTTAATTACTTCAATGTAACGAGTAATGAAAATTAAGAATATAGCATAACAACTCTGGATTCGGAAGGCCAAGCTGTTTTGCGCACAGTCGCTGCTATATGTGCAACATATCATGACAATTTGCAATTTCCGTATCAGAGTTACAGCCAAACCTCGGCTTTCGATTACGAAGCAAACAGGCAGGAGGTGTACAGAGGAGAAACACTGCTTAACTCAAACCAAGCGATGATGCTTAGTTACCCACAGTTAATAATAATAATAATAATAATAAAGAAAGCAGGCAGATTTCAGCACCTGCCATTGTTGAGATGCCAAGTCCAATGCCGATGGTGGTGTCAATGTAGTCACCCTGCACAAAGAGGAAAAAAAGCAGCGTAAGTGTTACAATCATAGGAAGCCATTAACACACACATAAAAAGGGTATGATAAATGCATCCATAGAAGCATATGAAAAAGGGTCAATATCACCCAACTTAAAGGGACACTAAAGGCAAATATTAAGTCGACGTTGATTGTTGAAATAGCGGTCCAGAAACGTCGTAGCGCTGCTTTTGTGCCAAGGAAGTGCTTATTTTGAAATAAAATCACGTTTTTAGTGGTCCGCATCGCGTTAGCGCGCTTCAAATCTCCCGCCTGAAAATACGACTCTCATACGTCACTGCTGCCATGCCCAACGTTGCCCGCTTTTACTGCGCGGCCGCCGACACTAGTAGCAGCCGAGCGGAAGTAGCGGGACCCACAGTAGCAACAACGGCGCTGCGGCAAAGACTTGCTCGGATGGGCACATTCAAAGCCGTCACCAAGTTGCGGTTGGTCTCGTAATCCTCAGTACGAAAGTGCAGCGAGCACACACGCAGAGGTTTTGACTGTTTAGCACACTGGCGCAATGGCATGACACTAAGCCACTTCGAGCGTAAGGGTTCATTCCGCGGCACCCAGTGAAAAGACACACCGGTTTCCTTGCTGCAGCACTGGCGTTGTGCACCATTCGAGCATCCGGCAATACCACACGCATGCGGCATTTTGTCGAACTTTCTGTCAGAGCGACCTTCACGAGCGCGCAAAACACGCACGGCAGTACGCGATCCCGAAACTACCACTGAGACGGGCGAGGCACAGCTCGGCGAAAACGGAACCTTTGAACCACGCGCGCCGTTCCCCATGGCAAGGCCACGGAGGTTTTGTTTTCCATGAATCAAGCGGAAACGAACAAACAGCATTTTATTACGTCTTTTGATGCTCGGAATGTTCTTTTTTTACTGCTGCTAGTTTGATTACTAGTGATTTATTGTAGGCCGACTTCCCTACGTCATCGGGATCACTTCGAAAATGTCCCACTCGTGGCGCTCGTCATGTGATACATTTAGCTTAATTTCTCGGTAAGTAGGGCACTGCTGTTGATAATATTGCCGTTTTAGAAGTTGTCATACATTGGGCTTTCACTCTAACATAAATTGTTATTTGCCTTTAGTGTCCCTTTAAGGCCTGTTTAGTGTTTTGCAGATAGTAGCATTGTCTATATCCAGTGGAATCTTGTTGATACGTTTTTCATGGCAAGCGGAAAATAAAATGTATTGCAATAAAATGTATTGCACAAAAATGTATTGCACAAAATACTCCGTCAGCAGCTAACTTTTATTGAGCAACATTGAAGTACATGGTCAAACTGCGCTGCACTTTTCAACGTCTAGGAGTAAATGCTTTTGAAAAGTAAAAAAGAAGCTGCAGTTTGCCCACTCAGCTCTGCATTCGCGACGAAGCTACAAAGTACGTCCAAGTGTGTCGCTTGCTGTTGGCAGCGATATTTTCGCCGCTAAACCAATGCTGCTGCGGCCTCAGAGGCTCTGCAACGTGCAGATCGTGGCTTGTTAGAACGCGGTTTGAGCTAGTATACCGAAGAATAAACATAGGATTTTTAGATAAGTCAGTCAAGATCCACCTTCGCAGTCGTATTATCCAATTTTTGACGAAAGTGTGATCGTATTAAACGCATGAAAATGCGTTATTTCCAAGGGACTTTGGCTGGGAATAAAAAGAAAAATGTACTGGCCGAAAAATGCATTATGCAGACTCATATCAACGAGATTCCACTTTGCTAGTTTCATATTTATATGCCCATTTACATATGCCTACTAATGAACAGATTAAACAATAATCCTATGTGTTTTCAAATAGTTCGACTCAAGTATTGGATTGAACTTTCATTAGTACATTTGTCACTACGACCAATAGAATGGAACATTCCGTAGACAGGGCGGTACTTACAGCCACGATCATGATGAAGTTGTCGAGAAACCCAAAGCCCACGAATGGCAAGGCATTGTGGATAGCCATCAACCGCAGCTGTTCACCCGTGGGCATCGTTGCTTTCCCATCTGTGATCCAGCAAGGAGCGACAAAACAGCCGTCAAAAGACAGCGAGGCATCATGAACTTGTAGGGTAAGGACAAGCGTCGGACCTTTAGAAGTAGCGTGCCCAACGAAATGTTCGCGTTCTCCTTTCCCAACGTTTTGTTCTACACAGATCCCTACGTTTCTCGGAATGGGTACTGGGCCTTGTCACGCTTCTTTCTGTGATTGATAAAGCAGCAGTCACACATTCTGCAGAGGCTAACCACTGTACTGTTTTTGCGGTGCTGCTAGCGAAAGTTGCAAACAGCACGTATAATGCAGCACAGAAAAGCTCACATTTTCCGCAATGAGACTTTTCCAACAAGCTCAAGTCCGGACCATATTACTCTGAACATAAAGACAGGCACACGAGTATTCCTGAATGGAATTAATACACTGTGCTACAAATAGATGTGCAGAATTGCCACTGTATGTAAGCAAGTTGTCATGACGAAGTCTGCATACTGTCCCAGAAGAAGGAGCAAATTTTTGTTGCGCATAGAGCTGTCATCACCTAATTAGTCTTCATGGCACTAATGTGTTAACACACAGTGTAGCTAACGAACTGTAATACATGGAAAGTAGGAAATTAGGATTTGCTGTTTTATTGCAATGCGTGTGTGCGTTGGGAAATGCGCGTCGCTACAGAGCCGACCGCAGTTCAAGCCACAGTGCATGTTACTGGATATGGTCTTTCAAGCAAGCGAGGTAACGCCCTCTAACGATGCGATAAAGAACCCGTAGTAGAGCCACATCAGCTCCCAATCTCTCGGGTCGGAAGCGCTGGCTGCATCCGCGCGGTTATCTAAGATTCAATAAAACGCCAGATAAGCATTCGTACATTACATTCTCTCAGCTCGCCACAGAAACTCAATGCCCGAGAAAAACTGCTGAAGGTCGCGTTAACTCGGGCGTATTGCAGAGAAAACATTACGTTCGCTATCTGCTACACCAAAGCGAACTTGGTAACAGAGCTCATAAGCAACGTTATTGTAGAGACGATCATTTTTTTCCCGCTTTACTTTCTATCCCCGTCGCTGTGCAGCGCATTCCTAAAGTTATGCCGACTTCGCGGACACTCGCAGCCGATGCTATGACGAGGCAATCAATAAAAATGGCAACGAAGTATAAGGTTTCACATCGCGTGCAAGCAGCGGAGGAGCGCGCGCACGTGAACGCGGTAGTCGAAATCGCTCGCTAGTTTCACGGTCACGAATAGAAGCAAGAATTTTGGGTTGCACGACACGTTATAGTATTTCCACTACGTTCATATACGAATATCCAAGCCGAACGAGCTCCCGAAAAACAACGAAAAAAGCAACATCACACGTCGATACGGACAATTCGCCAGAGGACACCTGTTGCGATGAGTTTTTTCGCCGCGCGTTCGAAGTGTATAAACTCCTAGGCGTGCTTATACGAGTAAACACGCAGTACAAACCTCCACGTTTACGCGAAGACTTACCACTCTCGGTTTTCTCGACGTGTACCGTCAGCTCTTCCATTAAAATCTTCCTCTCTTCGGGCTTCAGCCTCACGATCAAGTCCTGGGCGCGCTGCTTGGTGAGGATGATTTCGTGCGTTCCCGTGTGCTTTCCGACGCCCTTGCTGTACGCGGACACGCAGAAAGATCGCAGCAGTGACAAGTGCGCATTGCGGTGCGGGTGGAAGCGCTTGAAAGCGCCCGAAAATTGCAATCCCGCCAGCCTGCGAGCCATCGCAGACGCTGTAGCAGCTGACGGAAGCAGGCTGGCAGCCATGTTTGTCGAGAGGCGACTCCTACCGGGACGTTCGGGAAAACCGAAACTTAACACCCGCGCGCCAGAAAGGGCGAGTGCGTTCAATCATTAAACGCTTAAATTCTTGGGTTTTAAGCGCCAAAACCTAGATATGATCACGAGACTCGTTGTTGTACACTCCCGTTAAGGCAATAACGCGCCTGAAAACGTAGTACTGTTAAATTCTCCCCTTAACTCCTAACTGAAACACAGTGCGAAGAATGAACTCAGGCCGAAAGGAAAGTGATGGAAGACTTGCTCTTGTTTTTCTCTGTCAAACATCTTCGCATCATTGCTTGACAACATGAAAACTGAAGCCCAAACCTGTACCTCGACTCCCGCCTTCTGGCACTTTTCAAGCACACGAGACTCTTTGCAACATCTCCACATGAAAACATCGCATTTAGAAGCAATACTTACATCCAGAACCGCATTTTACTTCATGACAAATAGTCCTCTAACTCAAATGACTGTACAAGTCCCTTGCCGTGGTCAGATTTCCTTTGCCTGGCACATGAGAGGAAAACTTGCACGTGTACAAGATTCAATTTCTTTATTCACCTTTTCATTCACAACACGAGGTAGACGGCCCCATCAAATGGCAGTGGCGGCACCATTTTCCCTGACCACTGTCCCAGCAGCATTTGAACATTATCAATGGCGTTGGCTCAGTAAGTTCGTGGCAGTGTTTACACCTCGAAACTCCCACAAAAAGTACACCGCACATGCGGATAACGCTCTTGGCCCTTCCGATTCCAGCTCTCGTGATGTACTCTGAACTTGGTTTACTGCTGGGCACCAGTACACCACCACTTGGTGCCGCATTCAAATTGCTTAACACCTTAAACACGAACTAGGAGGCTTTGTACAGAATGAAAGAAAGGCAGTCTCTGGGTGCGAGTGTTAAAATTAGCCCTAACGGAACTGCCCTAGTCAGTGATAGTGCTTAGTAATGGAAATGCCTCGCTTCTCTCAACACAACAAAGTGCCCTCAGAGGAGTGAATGGCCACACCAGTGAACATTGGTGGAAAAGTCCAAAAAAGAATTCATCAAATCAGAAAAGACTGGCGCACTAGCCTCCCTTGAGACTGCGCGATTTGCCACACCACCTTCGAAAAAAAAATTCCAGTAATGATCTCGCACACTGTCAATCCTATCACAAAGCTTCCTACACGTGGCCGTTGTAGTAAGAGCAGCAAATCCGTTGCGTTGCAGAATGGTAACTTTACAACACGCGTTTATTTTTCTTTGGCATCGACACGAAATGCCTGACCAAAAGCAATAAAAAAGAGGGGGGGGGGGAGGAGAAATGAAAAACCTGTTTCACTCTGGAAACAGATTACATCAAAACACGTCGCATCAACTGAACCATGCAATGTATAGCAGAGATGTTGAAAATTGCTAAAATAAAGCAGTTGAAACACACACACAAAACAGTCCGCACTTCACAAGGGCCCTTTACACAGTCACAAACAGACCTACAAAATGATGTCCAGCGGGCTGAAGATCAAAATGAGGAATGCGTTCAGCTCGTCTCGGACACTACACATTTATACATATAAAAAGAAATATCCTCGTCCAACAGTATCAGAAATATAAGTGAGCGTGCCACTTTTAAATGTGAAAGTGCATGACAACAAGAATGTAGTAAACTAATATTGATAACACGCATGCCAGGGCTAAAAGTACACTATGAACTTAGCTTACGCAGCTGCAAATGCTGCCAAACCAGACTATTGCTGATGCACAGCACCGAATGCATTTCACAGTATATTCACCCAAGCACCAGTGCACATACTGTTAATTCAATTGATCCTTTATCCAAATGCACATCGTAACCCCACTATAGACACTTACAGTTTCATCATAGTCATTACCCTAAACAACTATCACATGAAACACAGTGGTTGATTAGAGCTAATCACCCAATACAAACTATCATGAAATTCAGCTCTTGCTTCCCTGTTCAAAATTTTTGCCAGTTTCCCACATGTGAAGTCGAGCACCAAATTTGCTTGAACTGTGAACCCTCATTTCACACCTTTCAGGAGGTATCTCTTCTAGCAAGGTTCAATTTAGCAAGTGTACACTCATCGCAAATACAAGCACACTACTGGGTTGCCAGACACTAGCTCTTTCTTGCCAGACTGCATTCTCTCCTAAAGGTGTACATGAGAAATTTGCACCATTAAGGGTGTAGAATCCCTAGCCAAAGTGTACACAAGAGATTTGCACCATTAAGGGTGTAAATTTGTAGCCAGGTGTATACAAGAAATTTGCACCATTAAGGGTGTAGGATTCCCAGCCAAAGTATACAGAAGAAATTTGCACCATTAAGGGTGTAGAACTCCCAACCAAGGTGTACAGAATAAATTTACATCATTAAGGGTGAACATGTTACCTAGGAGGCAAATAAAAAACACCTTAGAGCAGTGTTATAAGGGCTCATTTGGCATTTTTTACAACTTTAAGACCGGTCATGGCTGGTCCCGTGGATAACACCTTCTGCCATTAATGTAAAATTTTCCACTGTGTCCACATGCCACATAATGTAAACATCACATAACCAAACAAGTGAAGTTAACCCCACCTCTCACTAAAAAACCTATGCCAAACAGCATTTGCAAGACCTCCAGAGATGATGCATGCACTGGAACAAGCCATTTTCACAGCCCTGACATCCAGTGCAGCACCAGTGCACGGAACTTTTGAATGCCAAACAAAAAACAGGTGCACCCGACTAGCCACATTTCACTGTTGAGTGAACCTTCGCATACGACGACGCTGCTAGTTCAATCGAAAATCTCCTACTGAAACTTTCAACCAAGACAAGTCCAGCTCACTAAGCTTTCAGATCAAAGGCATCTATGTAGTGTATACTATATCAAGAATCGACATCACATTGAGCAAAACAACATGTTTCATTAACAGACACACGCATGTTGCATGGAGAGAGATAACCGCGCTCCTGCTACAGCCTGCAAGCAGTTCAGTGTGCAGTGAAAACAAGGCCGAGTTGTCAAGATAGTCCAAATCGTGGCTCTGGATGCAAATACCTCTTTACAGCATCGATCACAGTATGAATTATTACAGCAAATCTCTTTGGCGGATTGGTTAAGTTTCATGTAAGGAAGACATGACAGTGCCAAGATGATCCCACAAAGATAAGTTCTAGTGTTCTTCCATGTGATCGTCACTTGCACCATTATGCCATGCTACGCCAATGCATACTTTGCCCAATTTCGATGTAGCACCCTGCGTGGGATACAAGCTACAGATATAAAGTGAAAGAGGCGCTCTGAGACAGAAATGTAGGACCTACATTTGCTAAGCCTAAACGCTAGGCCTAAATTCTAAGCCTACATTCCCCGACTCGAACATACGACTCGGCTGGCCACTTTCCGATGCCTGTGACGGGCCCAAAATGAATGCTCCGAACTGTGCTCCTTTTCTCTCCAGCTTGAATCCCGCACAGGGTTTCATAACGATAAAGCCCACTTTTTGCACTAAATAAATGGGTTTGAGGTATCCACAGTGCAGCACAGATGATTGACACGCCACCACTATGGCTGCAACGAGACAGAAGCCTATGACCCACCGATGTCAGAACGTGGACAGCAGAACCCCGGTACACTCCACCTATCCGCCCACAATGAAAGAACCCGACCACTCTCAACTGTGTCCCCTTAAGTTGTCGAGAGTTGAGCCCTGCCTCACGTCACAGCACAGACATAAGGTAAACAAAGAAACAAAAGAATGTAAAGGCAATAAGAACATTGAAAACGCCTACACACGGTCACAACACATATGGCACGCACAGCAGAAGAAATAGGTTCCCAGTGCCACAATCACACACACACGTATCCACAGTGCTAGTAGAAAGAAAGAAAAAGCTGTGGCAGCTTATTTATTTATTACTGTCCATCTGCGTCGTACCAGAGAGACACCAGAAGATTCTCGACAGCCCGGGGCAGTGTGCTTAGAAAGGCATCAGCTCAGGAGAAACGGTGTGGTCTTGAACGGCTGGAACGCGTGTCACGCGTCTTGCTGCGCGTTTGTCTGCTTGACGATTGACGCATGTGGACCCGTTGTTTTGGCAGTGCTGAGGTGGTGGTAGTAGGCTGCCTGTGACTCCTTCGTAAGGGGATGGCGCTACGGCAGACCCTTCCCTCTTTCTTGCGCCAGTTGGCATTAAATATTTCAGGCTGGCAGTGAGAACGCTTGAGCCAATGCTATGTCTGTGTTTGGAGACTTAATAGGCTCTTGAAGGAGTCCAGTTGCTGAGCCATTTCCTGCAAAACAATGAACCATGGCGATTACAGTTGAACCTTGCCATAACGAACACTGATATAGCAAGTTATCAGTTATAGTGAACAAGATGTGAACTTCGGTTGGCTACGCTTCATTTCAGTGACTTTTCTTTTATAATGAGACTGAAAACGCGAGAGTCGTTGCAATGTAGGCTGTAATGAAGAAATATCTTGCATGGCAAGGATCAAAGCTCGAAAGGTAGAATAAAAAGAAAAGTAAGGAACTTGGAGGACACTTCAGCCTCGCCTTCAAGAGTAGAACGCGATAGCGTATGGGCCCCGCACACATCGCCTTCTCAACTGCTAGCCTGGCTTCGGTTCTCGGTGCATGCCTCAACTGTGCCGCAAGAAAATGAACATCTGTGCGCGTAACATTGGCCGCTTCAGACTATCCTAGAATGCCTACTGCAAGTAATTAAGGGGAGACATGGGTTTTAAAGCTCTCCTTAGTTGTTTTTGAACCAAATTTGATAAGCCTTGGCATGCTTGTTTAGTTTCTTCTTTCGATTCTAAAGATGCAGTTATTTTTCTCTGGGTTCAATATTATATTATATAATTGAGAAGACAACATCTTTTGTTCTAACTACAATAGACAAATAACCACCTTACAGAAATATGCAAACAACATATGCATCAACAGGGGAAAGCACAAGGCTCACAACAAAGGAAGCACTTTTATAATTGCATCATTATTCCTTACTTTACAGTACAATAAACTCCACTGTTTTGAACATGGCCATGCAGTAGTCCCACAAAAGACAGATTTGCTTGCTATGTTGTGTGCTCCAAACCCTTAGCTTCATGCCACAAGAAGAATTTTTGTTCTATCTGTGATAGCCACTGATATACAGTCAACTGCCGATTTTTCGGACTCCCTAGGGACCGCGAAATCGTCCGAAAAATCGGGCAGTCCGAAAAATCAAATTCATGCTTTTTTTATTTAGCTGAAGCGGTCAAATCGCCCCAGCCACGTCTGAAATAGCTTTAATGCCTCCCAGTACAATTATCAGGCATTTTGGTGCGCGCCCAGGCTCTCGCAAATACATTCGGTACCTGCCGCGAACCCCGCTTAACTACGTACGTGCCAACCGCCACTTCTGCATCTCGTGATGAGCGCCGCTGATAACAGCAAAGCGCGGAATAGATTACGGCTATCTCGCATGAACGCTGTCAAATGTTCACCTTTAAGCGTTTGTAAACGATGACGCGGAACACAATGACTGTGGCGGAAGAGCGGACGACCCGTCCGGCTTTCTCTGATGCTTGTGCGCATGTAAACGATGTGCACACACATCGCCGATACGCAGCATTTGCTGCCGTGTGAAGCCGATCGTTTCTAGTTGTGTGCAGCACATCGCCAACTAAGCTGACGCTGTCACTTTACTGTTGCTCTATCGTACGCACGCATTTATCATGAAAGGGTTCGTGATGCGCACTTAGTTCCTGACCGCACACGGGCGCGGCAATGACGAGTTGGTTTCGTCCGCGAAGGCAACGCGTCTATGCGGCGCACTTAGCGGTCTCGCACAAAGACGCAGCAGGAATGGCGGCGCGGCGTATTTGGGTTCTCGCCTATTAAATGCGTGCAGTACGCATGCAACTGCGCTAGGCCACCTGCACTACCGAGCAGTTAACTGAAGATGCTTATCGTAAAGGTTGTCAGCGATTAAGCCGTACTGGCGCGTTTGCCAGCCGCCGCCATCACGCCTCCTTGCTTGCATTTCCGCTGCTTATCCGTAACATCGCCGCACGGCGCCGCGATAGCGGCCCCTTTGAATTTCTGGTCTGCTTCACCCCATAACACTTCGGCATTGCGGCAAAGCTGACTTTCGGACTCTGCTACTGTCTCAAAACAGATCGACTCGCGAAAGCGCTGGTTCGAACCTACGAGATAATAGACGCGGCAGAGGTGGGGGCTTCAAATAATGCCTTTCGGACCTGCAATTTGGCAGAAAGTCCGAAAAATCGGACGCGGAATAGCTTCAGCGTCAGAAATTTCGGACGTTCTAATACATTGAAGTCTATGGGGCTGGTGACGGTGCCGCGAAAGCGTCCGAATTTTCGAGCATGTCCGGAAAATCGGGCGTCCGAAAAATCGGCAGTCGACTGTATCACAGTAAATGCCTTGCTGGGTGTGCAAAATTAGTATTTTGAGAAAATGAAGAAAACAAATGTGACATTTCGTTGTGTAGCGGCACAAATGTGTGTGCACATGCACACTTGCAAAACATTAGTTGGCTACAATTAGTAGACCCTCAAGGCAGCAAAATGCAAGCATGGCATCACTGAATATTAGGGGTGTGTGAATATTCGAAATTTCGAATATTTTTCGAACAGTGTTTGCTATTCGATTCGATTCGCACTGGAATTTTACTATTCGAACTATTCGAACTTCCCAAAGACAAATAAATACAGTCAACGTCCGATTGAAAGAGACCCCTTCAGATTTTCAATATGCTTCACCTCATAACACTCTCGTATTGCGGCAAAGCTGTCTTTCAAGCTCCGTTACGGTCGAACTTTGCCAAGAGGCAGTCAACGTCAGATTGGAAGTGGTCCCTAGATTTTCAATATGCTTCACCTCATCACACCCCGGTATTGCGGCAAAGCTGCCTTTCAAGCTCCGTTACGGTCGAACTTTGCCAAAACACAGTCAACGTCCGATTAAAAGTAGTCTCTAGATTTTCAATATGCTTCACCTCATCACACCCCAGTATTGCGGCAAAGCTGCCTTTCAAGCTCCGTTACGGTCGAACTTTGCCAAGAGACAGTTAACGTCCGATTGAAAGTGGTCCCTAGATTTTCAATATGCTTCACCTCATCACACCCCGGTATTGCGGCAAAGCTGCCTTTCAAGCTCTGCTACGGTCGCAAATGTATAACTCAAGAAAACGCTGGTTCCAACATGGAGATGAAAGATGTGGCAGAGGTGGGGGCTCAATTAATGCTGTTTTAGACCTGACATTTGGGCAGGAAGTCCGAAAAATCGGAAGCCGAAGCTTTTTAGCATCCAAAATTTCAGATGTTCTTATATATTGACGTCTACGAGGCAGATTTGGAACTCCGGACTTGAAGGAGCACACCCTTGTCCACCACATCAGTTGGGCTTCCACAGAAGTTGAAAGAGGAGGAGAGGCTGAGGAAATGATCTTTGCCTATCACGTGTAAAGTGTTGTCAGCAACACTTTGGTTGCACCAAATCATGTACATAAATACAATTCCCCCTCTACATTGCCTCATTCTTGATGAGACAACTATGAAACACCACCCCGCCAGTGCTTCATCAACCTAGCGAAAAGAAACACTTTCATGTTGCTATCTCATAAGAATATGCTTAGGAATCCTCTCCAACTTTTTTTTCTGCAATTTCACTTCGAAGTATTCGAGAAACATTGTAGAAATATTCGAGAAATATTCGAAAAATATTCTATTCGATTCGCACTCACACTTCAATATTCGAATTCGCTTCGCACCCAAAATTTTGCTATTCGCACAGCTCTACTGAATATGTTGTTTTAGCATCAACACAGGAAAAAAAAAAATCAGATGTTCTACATATTTTGAAACTGATGTTACAGCTGACATATTGCCCTCAGAGACAGGAAACTTAGCAGATAAGGAGAGTAATAAACGCAGTTTCCAAAAAATGCTATTTCCGAAAAATCGATTTTTGATGACTTTTTTGGTTTAAGGACCCATGCCCCCCCTTAATTAGAAGTAACAGACAAGAAAGCATCGGACACGTTATTCAAAGGTCGCAGGTTCGGTCCCTGCCAGTGGAAAGTTATCTTTTCGTCCATTTTACATCATAATTACTAAAAAATAACATCTCCTATACTTTCCTTGGCTTTCTTTCTTGTCTGTTAGTTCTAATTAAAGTTGTGTCCAGCAAAGAATAATGAGCCCTTAAAATAGCCCTTCCTTCGCTACTGCAAGTAATTTTGCGGAGTTCCCCTATGCCGCAACTCTTCCTTTAGCGAATCAGCGAAGGGCCCACTACGCTTCCATAAGGCAACATGCGAACCTAAGCATCTCCTCACTTTGTTGTTGTTTTTGCTTGTGATGATAAGTATGTCTGAACGCTTTGTAATGTGGGGCCTTTAAAACACCCACTCGTTGCACAGTTCACGTTTTGACGCCTGGCACGATTGTACGCTTCTACCACGCAATATTACATGTGTTAAAGAGACTCCCCCCACTACATGACAGTCATATAGTATTTTTTTCCGAAGCAGTTTCAAGCAATGGCGTGGCTCTGTGGTAGAACAGCCGCTTGCCACGCAAAAGGCCTGGGTTCGATTCTCAGTTGAACCGAAGATTTTTATTACTTGTTTCATTTGCATCTTCCTCTATTTCTCGCTCACGGAAAACGCCGATTTTTTGTTCACAACCAACGACGCAACGCCGGAATTTCTGCAAAATGAGCTCTTCAACGCTATCGCGTTAATATTGAAAGACAATCCACAAACACAACCGCAGGCTTGCTTTGTCAAACAAACTTCGATCTGTTGTAATTTCACCTTCTCATGTTCCGGCCTATTTAGTATAAAATAGCACAAGGAGGCAGGTAAGGATCACTTCGTTTATAATCGGTTTGAAGCCTTGAATGATGAGTTTTTGTGCAAGCCTGATTGCAGATTGTGCAACAGCTGGTTTTTGCCTCTACTGTTACAACTAATATCAGACACAATGAAATAATTTATGGTCCCGATGTTACTTCATTATAACAAGGTTTATCTGTACACTCAAGGAGTCAACCCTGTCAATTCCCCAAAGACGGGAGTGAACAGGTCTCGAGGTGTTGGGTATGTCGGAAACATTGGTACAAGTTCAGCATCTAGAATATACAGTTATACAGGCAACAAGGTTTCAACACGTACGGTTACCAGCTCTCCAAACTCAGCTCCCATGATTTTCAAATCTGCCAAGAATGTCAAAAGGGGCAAATTACGGTGACGCTAAGGTCAAAACCGTCACTAAATCCTGTCATTTTTTTTCCTTCTTGCTCCACCATCCTTTGTTAAAGAATATTTAAATTGCAGACGCAGCACACTAACGGCAACAGACTTGGTACACCCATGAAAAGCAAATCCAAACTACTTTTTTCGCGACCTGCTTCTGGAACACGTCTGTGTAAATATTCTCAATGCAAGTCGAGTTATTTCCAACGGACGGTTTGTAGGCTAACAAGCAACCAGAACAGAACTGCTTTTTCTCATAAAGCGAACCCATATTTGTGAACTTCCCAGAAAATTCCGGCAAACCGGAAAGTACGAATGAGCGAATTGAGCAGCTTTACAACTTTGACAGACACAGTAATAGTGCCAGTCTAAGAATTCGTCAAGTTTTCTACACCTTTATTGTGCTGACGTGAAACTGGCAATCTGACAGGAAACCGCAATACCTTCTTTAAAAAGCAAAACAAACATTTTTTTAGAAAAGAGGTGGGTAATGAAGAGACAGTTTAGGCCACTTACCAGGAGCATGACATTGCGGTCCCAAGAGCGCCTGTGATGGCGAGCAACATTGAGCAAAGCGCAGTACAGTCGTTCGAGCTGCTCCACGGTTGCACCTTTGGTCTCGTTTACCGTCCTGTCCTCAAGCTCTTCCAGCCATCCGCGGTTCAACTGCAGCACCTGTTCCACTCCAGCGGGCTCTGGTGGAACAAAACAAAACAAAACAAAAAGGACATGAAAACGAGTTTTTGAGCGCTAGTTCCAAAATATAAGAGTCCACGAAAGCCCTGTCATAAACGGTACGTATGTGCCCAGAAGTATCGTCACTTCCTCTTCTGCCTTCTATGTGTTGTATTTGGACAGCCCGCAATACCTTGGTTACGCATTCCGAATCTGTACATATGTCCGAGATCACTTTTGGTGACAGTGTCACTTGCGTGATGCAGAATCTTGCGCATCCAACGACAGAAGCGACTACTTGCTTACTTTTCCTCAACCATTCGATCAGAGCGCACTGAAAGCGATATCTCCAACTCTGAAGAATAAGGCCTGTTCCACATCTGCTCTCTACCGGCCTGGCTAAGCGTCTCTCCAACGGCAACGCAACACAAAAATATACCCAATTTGTGTAATCTATTCCAGGTTTTTTCGACATTGGGCTTTACTGAACTTGGTGAAGTACGATTTATCACTTGTCATTTAGCATTAAATTACAGTCCCAACACTCTAAACCCTAAAGCTAACACTTGCACATCAGGCCACTCTAACTTACTGTAATAATAATGAAGTCACATCAACACGAAAGAAGCCTCATTTATAATGGCTAGACAACATTTAATATGTTTTCAAATCTGATAATTCAGTATATCGGTGTAAGTTACATCGAGGTACAAGCCAGTGTCAGTTTTCGTGCGTAAGATGTAGACGAGTCTAGATGTCGTGGTGTTGTTAGTGATGCAAAGTGTGACACCTTGAGACCAGTTTAGAATAAAATAAAATAAAATTACGTTTCCCAACTGCCCAACTTGATAAGCCTTATCCTTTTAAGAGTGTTGACGATGGTACAGCTTCAAAAATATGTAACAGTACTTCTGCAAACACCCAGCTATGAAAATTCTGGACTAGACAACAATCCTAATTTCAGGTAGTTTAGATATCAAACAGCCTCTCTGCAAAATTTTATGTTTGACATGGAAACACATGCATCACAATGAACTTTCGAAAGAGAATATTCTTTTTAGCAAAAAAAAAAAAAGTGTTGCTGTTAACCTACAGGAGGTGGAAGCAGAAGCCAGCACACAGAATCTGCCTCTTCCACTCAATTTCCAGAGTTAAAACAGTCGACTTTTTGGGGATGCTATCAACCCCAGCAATGTCGTTTTCATCCGATTAGTTGTAGTTAGCGTGGTTAGTTCCACTGCCGAGCAAGAGATGGCGCTGTTGCCACGCGGTGGTGCTAGTGGCGCCGCTTGGCAGGAAGAGAGGTTATAGTGGCGCTTGAGAAAGAGCACCTTTTCTCTTTTGGGGTTTGGTGTGGCCGGCAATGGTTGACTGCCAGGAGGGCCCGTGAGTGCGTTCCCGCAGGCCCTCGTGGTGAGTAAGACGTTGGCGATGGC